>NC_143034.1:75118870-75126370 GCF_057628025.1 Oncorhynchus mykiss | reverse complement strand
TGCAGTTAATACAGGTAATGAGTGGAGAACAGGAGGGCTTCTTAAAGAAAAACTAACAGGTCTGTGAGAGCCGGAATTCTTACTGGTTGGTGGGTGATCAAATACTTATGTCATGCAATAAAATGCAAATTAATTTCTTAAAAATCATACATTGTGATTTTCTGGATTTTTGTTTTAGATTCCGTCTCTCACAGTTGAAGTGTACCTATGATAAAAAATTACAGACCTCTACATGCTTTGTAAGTAGGAAAACCTGCAAAATCGGCAGTGTATCAAATACTTGTTCTCCCCACTGTATATTACACTGTCACAGAGTCTACAGTAGATATATATGGCACTGTCACAGAGTCTACAGTAGATATATATGGCACTGTCACAGAGTCTACAGTAGATATATATGGCACTGTCACAGAGTCTACAGTAGATATATATGGCACTGTCACTGAGTCTACAATAGATATGTACAGTACGCCCCTACACTCTAACCACTAGGCTACCTGCCGCCCCTACACTCTAACCACTAGGCTACCTGCCGCCCCTACACTCTAACCACTAGGCTACCTGCCGCCCCTACACTCGAACCACTAGGCTACCTGCCACCCCTACACTCTAACCACTAGGCTACGCTGCCACCCCCTTCTGTGGTATACAGAAGATAGCCCTATTTAGTAACAGACCAAGTCCATATTATGGCAAGAACAGCTCAAATAAGCAAAGAGAAATGACAGTCCATCATTACTTTAAGGCATGAAGGTCAGTCAATCCGTAACATTTCAAGAACATTTCAAGTTTCGTTAAGCGCTATGATGAAACTGGTTCTGATGAGGACCGCCACAGGAAAGGAAGAGCCAGAGTTACTTCTGCTGAAGAGGATATGTTCATTAGCGTTAACTGCACCTCAAATTGCAGCCCAAATAAATGCTACACAGAGATCAATTAACAGACACATCTCAACATTAACTGTTCAGAGGAGACTGTGTGAATCAGGCCTTCATGGTCGAATTACTGCAAAGAAACCACTACTAAAGGACACCAATAAGAGGAAGAGACTTGCTTGGGCCAAGAAACGCGAGCAATGGACATTAGACAGGTGGAAATCTGTCCTTTGGACTAATGAATCAAGCAAACCAGCTTGATTGGTTTGCATGAATAAAATCATTGTTTGTTGTCATATCCAAAGCCACTGAGTCTACAGTAAGTAGTGTTTCTGTGGAGCATCCTCCATGGAGCCAGAGTATGGTTCACTCAGAGATCAATGTTATGTCAGGAGAGCGTTTGGTTTGCATGACTGAATTCACCTGTGACACGTACGCATGTTGTCATATCCGATATGGACGGCTAAAACGATGGTAGCGTGAGGGAGAATGATGGCCTGATTATGTCTGGCTTATGCAATGTGATATGTAATTGGCCTACTTTAAACCAAACATTAATTCGGCACACCTGATTTAAAGCTTTTATCACTCTTACGTACTTCTAGTATAATTTATTTTTACGTAGTAGTAGTATAATTGTATCACTCTATGTAGTAGTAGTAAATTTGTATCACTCTATGTAGTAGTAGTAAATTTGTATCACTCTATGTAGTAGTAGTAAATTTGTATCACTCTATGTAGTAGTAGTAAATTTGTATCACTCTATGTAGTAGTAGTAAATTTGTATCACTCTATGTAGTAGTAGTAAATTTGTATCACTCTATGTAGTAGTAGTAAATTTGTATCACTCTATGTAGTAGTAGTAAATTTGTATCACTCTATGTAGTAGTAGTAAATTTGTATCACTCTATGTAGTAGTAGTAAATTTGTATCACTCTATGTAGTAGTAGTAAATTTGTATCACTCTATGTAGTAGTAGTAAATTTGTATCACTCTATGTAGTAGTAGTAAATTTGTATCACTCTATGTAGTAGTAGTAAATTTGTATCACTCTATGTAGTAGTAGTAAATTTGTATCACTCTATGTAGTAGTAGTATGATTCTATTACTCTTTATGTACCTCATCCCCAAACTGTTTTTATTTATTTACTTTTCTGCTATTTTGCACACTGGTATCTCTACTTGCACATGACCATCTGATCATTTATCACTCCAGTGTTAATCTGCTAAATTGTAATTATTCGCCTACCTCCTCATGCCTTTGTATATAGATGTATATGTATATAGACTATTTTTTTACTACTGTGTTATTGACTTGTTAATTGTTTACTCCATGTGTAACTCTGTGTTGTCTGTTCACACTGCTATGCTTTATCTTGGCCAGGTCGCAGTTGTAAATGAGAACTTGTTCTCAACTAGCCTCCCTGGTTAAATAAAGGTGTTCTCAACTAGCCTCCCTGGTTAAATAAAGGTGTTCTCAACTAGCCTACCTGGTTAAATAAAGGTGTTCTCAACTAGCCTACCTGGTTAAATAAAGGTGTTCTCAACTAGCCTACCTGGTTAAATAAAGGTGTTCTCAACTAGCCTACCTGGTTAAATAAAGGTGTTCTCAACTAGCCTACCTGGTTAAATAAAGGTGTTCTCAACTAGCCTACCTGGTTAAATAAAGGTGAAATAAAAAAATAAAAAATACAACTGAGTCAATGTGTGGGGGTGGAGGTTAGTCGAGGTCATTTGTACATGTAGGTGGGGGTAAAGTGACTATGCATAGACAATAAACAGCGAATAGCAGCAGTGTACAAACAAAGGGGGGGAGGGGTCTGTCAGTACAAACAGTCCAGGTAGCCATTTGATTAGCTGTTCAGCAGTCTTATGGCTTGGAGGTAGAAGCTGTTCAGCAGTCTTATGGCTTGGGGGTAGAAGCTGTTCAGCATTCTGATGGCTTGGGGGTAGAAGCTGTTCAGCAGTCTAATGGCTTGGGGGTAGAAGCTGTTCAGCATTCTGATGGCTTGGGGGTAGAAGCTGTTCCGCAGTCTAATGGCTTGGGGGTAGAAGCTGTTCAGCAGTCTAATGGCTTGGGGGTAGAAGCTGTTCAGCAGTCTGATGGCTTGGAGGTAGAAGCTGTTCAGCAGTCTGATGGCTTGGGGGTAGAAGCTGTTCAGCAGTCTGATGGCTTGGGGGTAGAAGCTGTTCAGCAGTCTGATGGCTTGGGGGTAGAAGCTGTTCAGCAGTCTAATGGCTTGGGGGTAGACGCTGTTCAGCAGTCTGATGGCTTGGGGGTAGAAGCTGTTCAGCAGTCTTATGGCTTGGGGGTAGAAGCTGTTCAGCAGTCTTATGACTTGGGGGTAGAAGCTGTTCAGCAGTCTTATGGCTTGGAGGTAGAAGCTGTTCAGCAGTCTTATGGCTTGGGGGTAGAAGCTGTTCAGCAGTCTTATGGCTTTGGGGTAGAAGCTGTTAAGGAACCTTTTGGACCCAGACTTGGTGCTTCGGTACCGCTTGCCATGTGGTAGCAGAGAGAACAGTCTATGACTTGGGTGACTGGAATTGTTTTGGCCTTCCTCTGACACCACCTGGTTTATATGTCCTGGACGGCAGGGAGCTTGGCCCCAGTGATGTACAGGGCTGTGCGCACAACCCTCTGTAGTGCCTTACGGCCAGATGCCAAACAGTTGCCATACCAGACCGTGATGCAACTGGTCAAGATACTCTCGATGGTGCAGCTGTAGAACGTTTTGAAGACCTGGGGACCCATGCCAAATCTTTTTAGTCTCCCGAGAGGGAAAAGGCGTTGTTGTGCCCTCTTCACAACTTTCTTGGTGTGTTTGGACCATGATAGTTTTTTGGTGATGTGGACACCAAGGAACTTGAAATTCTCGACCCGCTCCACTAGAGACCAGTCGATGTGAATTGGGTGTGTTTGGCCCTCCTTTTCCTGTAGTCCACGATCATCTCCTTTGTCTTGATCACGTTGAGGGAGAGGTTGTTGTCCTGGCACCACACTGCCAGGGCTCTGACCTCCTTTCCTACAGGCTGTTTCATTGATGTCGGTGATCAGGCTTTTGTGTCGTCAGCAAACTTAATGATGGTGTTGGAGTCTTGCTTGGCCATGCAGTTGTGTGTGAACAGGGAGTACAGGAGGGGACTGAGCACGCACCCCTGAGGGGCCCCCGTGTTGAGGATCAGCGTGGCAGATGTGTTGTTGCCTATCTTCACCGCCTGGGGGCAGCCCGTGATGAGTTTTGAGGGCACTATGGTGTTGAACGCTGAGCTGTAGTGAATGAACAGCATTTTCACATAAGTGTTCCTTTTGTCCAGGTGGGAAAGGGCAGTGTGGAGTGTAGTAGAGATTGCGTCATCTGTGGATCTGTTGGAGCGGTATGCAAATTGAAGTGGGTCTAGGGTTTCCGGCATGATGCTGTTGATGTGAGCAATGACCAGCCTTTCAAAGCACTTCATGGCCACCGACGTGAGTGCTACGGGGCGGTAGTCATTTAGCCAGGTTATCCAGACTAACAGAACAGGACAGTGAAGTGAACAGAATAGCAGACAGTTCTACATCAGGAGTGACAGATCAATAGCTCAGAGTTGTTCCTTCATGGCCACCGACGTGAGTGCTATGGGGCGTTAGTCATTTAGCCAGGTTATCCAGACTAACAGAAGAGCAGACAGATCAATAACTCATTATCTACTGTAGCCGTAGCCTATGGACAAGACATACATTCTACCCTGTTCCCTATATAGTGGACTCCTTTTGACCGAGGCCCATTGTCCTAAATGGTAGCCAATGGGTCCTGGTCGAACGTAGTACACTTGATTGGGAATAGGGTGTAATTTGTGACGCAGAACTATGTTTGATCTGTGAGAAGAACAGGGTCATAAATGATAGGCCTGTCTCTATTGATAGACAGACCTATCTCAACCATGTTGACGGGTGCCTTTAGTGTGTTCAAAAAGTATGTGGAATTAGAAATAGATGTTTCCATAGATGTAGATGTTTCCCTTTGTTTCCATAGAAATAGATGTTTCCATTTGTTTCCATGGAAATAGATGTTTCCATTTGTTTCCATGGAAATAGATGTTTCCATTTGTTTCCATGGAAATAGATGTTTCCATTTGTTTCCATAGAAATAGATGTTTCCATTTGTTTCCATGGAAATAGATGTTTCCATTTGTTTCCATACAAATAGATGTTTCCATTTCCATTAGTCTACAAAATTGTATCTAGAATCAGCTTCCTATTTCGCAACAAAGCATCCTTCACTCATGCTGCCAAACATACCCTTGTAAAACTGACCATCCTACCGATCCTCGACTTCGGCGATGTCATTTACAAAATAGCCTCCAACACTCTACTCAGCAAATTGGATGCAGTCTATCACAGTGCCATCCGTTTTGTCACCAAAGCCCCATATACTACCCACCATTGCGACCTGTATGCTCTCGTAGGCTGGTCCTCGCTACAAATTCGTCGCCGAACCCACAGGTTCCAGGTCATCTATAAGTCTTTGCTAGGTAAAGCCCCGCCTTATCTCAGCTCACTGGTCACCATAGCAGCACCCACCCGTAGCACACGCTCCAGCAGGTATATTTCACTGGTCACCACCAAAGCCAATTCCTCTTTTGGCCACCTCTCCTTCCAGTTCTCTGCTGCCAATGACTGGAACAAATTGCAAAAATCACTGAAGCTGGAGACTCATATCTCCCTCACTAACTTTAAGCATCAGCTGTCAGAGCAGCTTACAGATCATTGCACCTGTACACAGCCCATCCGTAAACAGCCCATCTGTAAATAGCCCATCCAACTCCCTCATCCCCATATTATGGATTTATTTTCTCTCCTTTGCATCCCAGTATCTCTACTTGCACACTCATCTTCTGCACATCTGTCATTCCAGTATCTCTACTTGCACACTCATCTTCTGCACATCTGTCACTCCAGTGTTTACTTGCTACATTGTAATTACTTCACCACTACGGCCTATTTATTGCCTTACCTCCCTAATCTTACCTCATTTGCACACACTGTCTATTGACTTTTCTATTGTATGATTGACTGTTCGCTTGTTTATTCCATGTGTAACTCTGTGTTGTTGTTTTTTGTCGCACTGCTTTACTTTATCTTGGCCACAGTTGTAAATGAGAATGACCTGGTTAAATAAAGGTGAAATAACATACATAATACATAATACATAACATACATAATAAAATGGCATCTTGTCGTCTTAGATTCCAAACATGATTGGTTTGGTCCATGTGAACACGTCCACATCGTCTAGATAGTCCAACTCCTGCTACGGCCTTACTTCTCTTACATTTCAAAACCTGTTGCCTGAAGACATCTGATATCTCCACAGTGTGGTTAGATATGAGATTAGTCTGTTGTATATGGTGCTCAGTGGTCACATGTCTCTATATAAAGTTACACTTCATGGCCTGACTGTTTTAGAGGCCAAAATATATGATAACAGTTTTTTTCCCGACCACTTTAGTTTACCAGGAACAACTCCTGGCCCTGGGAAAAATTCATGGTCTGGCCCATCAGCCTGACCAATCATTCTGCCTGTACAGCAAGGTGACACATTTAAATCAAACAAAACAGCACCGCCGTCTGGTTGTAGCAGGTATTACACAACGGAAATCGGTTTGTTGTCTTCCTGTTTCTAGATGTGTGTCGCGGTATGAAGTTGATCGCATGCTATTGCACGGTCTATGGACAGTAACGGTTTATCTACATTGTGTCATGTCATGATTATGCCCGCGGTAAATCACGGATCGCTACATCGACATGGTGTTACATTGTTACTAAAATAACCGGACTTGCGTGTGGTTGGTGCTACAGTTCAAAGGCAACCAACTCACGAGGTAACGTTACTGTACAGTAGTGCAACAACTTGAAATGATTGTCTGACATTCGCTCACATATTGAGTGAGAGGATGCTGAGAACATGTTTAACAGCTGTCCGCGGTCCTGCGGTCTGCGTGGGTCGGTGTTTCAGCAGTGAAGTGAGTGGTGCAGTTTCCACGTTAGCCGGTTTCTCCTCTCCACCGTTCTCAACGGAGGCTTCACTCTATGTTCACGTGAGTATTAGTAGACCATTAACGTTATATTCAATCAGTTTATCTCTTTCTTCCATTCTGCCTCCCTCTCTGCTATCTATCCTTCTCGCAAAGGGCAATGAATGAATGAGATCCGATTTCAACTAACACTTTGTCAATCCGTCACACACACACACACACACACACACACACACACACACACACACACACACACAGTGGCCATACTGTCTGAGGGGATGCGCCTGCAGATGAGGCTGGTGGGAGGTGCTATAGGAGGATGGGCTCATTATTATGGCTGTAATGGATTCCAGGCTGTATCACAACCGGCCGTGATTGGGAGTCCCATAGGGCGGTGCACAACTGGCCCAGCGTCGTTTGGGTTTGGCCGATGTAGGCCGTCGGTGTAGGCCGTCGTTGTAAATAGGAATTTGTTTGTTAACTGACTTGCCTAGTTAAATAAAGGTTCAATGTAAAACAAATGGAATGGTGCCAAACACATGGGAACAACGTATTGGAATCAGTTCCATTGAGTCTCCAGCCAATACAATGAGCCTGTCCTCCTATAGCT
>NC_143034.1:74893870-74906370 GCF_057628025.1 Oncorhynchus mykiss | reverse complement strand
CAGAAATAATTACAAAATAGCAATTAAACACTGGAGTGATAGAGGTGCAGAAGATGAATGTGCAAGTAGAGATACTGGGGTGATAGATGTGTCTGTCCGTCTCTCTCTCTCTGTCTGTCTCTCTGTCTGTCTGTCTGTCTGTCTGTCTGTCTGTCTGTCTGTCTGTCTGTCTGTCTGTCTGTCTGTCTGTCTGTCTGTCTGTCTGTGTCTGTGTCTGTGTCTGTCTGTGTGGTAGTTGGAGGGAGGAGGCTTGTAGAGAATGATGACTGATCTATGTCCTTTACTCCTTATTACAGCCTTAATATTACATCAACTAGTTGTCTGTCTGCCTGTCTGTCTGCCTGCCTGTCTGTCTGCCTGTCTGTCTGTCTGTCTGTGATGAACTGGACCCCTTTTACAGCATTCTCTCCACCTGTTAACTGTCGCTCCGCACGCGTGTTCACACACAGGCACATACAGACAGACAGCCACTTAGACACACACACACACACAGACAGACAGCCACTTAGACACACACACACACACACACACACACACACACACACACACACACTGTGGCTCCCCTCTCAGGGCATGACATTAGAGTAGATGTCCAGCCTGATGGAGGTGACTCTGTGTTTAATGTATTCATCTCTCTCCTCCTCCTCTCCAGGGTGAGAGAGGCAGCCATGACCAGCCTGATGGAGGTGACTCTGTGTGTGGTGGGCACCGCTCCACAACTACTCTCACCAGACCTGTGAGTAGCAATGGAATAACTTCCTCAATCACACTGTACCACTTTAACACCTTTATAGAGCCCTCATAAACCCTTCATAAGGCCTTCATAAGGCCCTCATAAACCCTTCATAAGGCCCTCATAAACCCTTCATAAGGCCCTCATAAACCCTTCATAAGGCCCTCATAAACCCTTCATAAGGCCCTCATAAACCCTTCATAAGGCCCTCATAAAACCTTCATAAGGCCCTCATAAACCCTTCATCAGGCCCTCATAAACCCTTCATCAGGCCCTCATAAACCCTTCATAAGGCTTCATAAGGCCCTCATAAACCCTTCATAAGGCCTTCATAAACCCTTCATAAGGCCTTCATTAACCCTTCATAGGGCCCTCATAAACCCTTTATAGAGCCCTCATAAACCCTTTATATAGCCTTCATAAACCCTTTATAGAGCCTTCATAAACCCTTTATAGAGCCTTCATAAACCCTTCATAAGGCCCTCAATAACCCTTTATAGAGCCCTCATAAACCCTTTATAGAGCCCTCATAAACCCTTTATAGAGCCTTAATAAACCCTTCATAAGGCCCTCATAAACCCTTCATAAGGCCCTCAATAACCCTTTATAGAGCCTTTATAAACCCTTCATAAGGCCTTCATAAACCCTTCATAAGGCCCTCATAAACCCTTCATAAGGCCCTCATAAACCCTTCATAAACCCTTCATAAGGCCTTCATAAGGCCCTCATAAACCCTTCATAAGGCCCTCAATAACCCTTTATAGAGCCTTCATAAACACTTCATAAGGCCTTCATAAACCCTTCATAAGGCCTTCATAAGGCCCTCATAAACCCTTCATAAGGCCCTCAATAACCCTTTATAGAGCCTTCATAAACCCTTCATAAGGCCTTCATAAACCCTTCATAAGGCCTTCATAAGGCCCTCATAAACCCTTCATAAGGCCCTCATAAACCCTTCATAAGGCCCTCATAGATGCTTCGTAGATCATTTATAAGCATTCTCTACAGAAGGTGGGAGAAGGTGTTATGTCAGATGTAGTAGGTATTAAATATATTATTGGGGATGATAGCTGTACCTCTCCATTAATTTCCTCCCTGAGCTCCTTTTTATATTCTCATCCTTTAATTCCCTCTCCATTCATCCCTCTCTCCTCTCCTCCCACTCATCCCTCTCTCCTCCTCTCCTCCCACTCATCTCTCCTCCTCTCATCTCTCCTCCTCTCATCCCTCTCTCCTCTCCTCTTATCTATTGCTCCTCCTCTGCTCCATCTCTCCTCATCTCATCCCTCTCTCCTCTCATCCCTCTCTTCCTCTCCTCTCTCCTCCCTCTCATCCCTCTCCTCCTCATCTCTCTCCTCCTCTCATCTCTCCTCCCTCTCATCCCTCTCCTCCTCTCATCTCTCTCATCTCTCTCCTCCTCTCATCTCTCCTCATCCCTCTCCACCTCTCATCTCTCCTCATCTCCTCCCTCTCATCCCTCTCCTCCTCTCATATCTATCCTCATCTCATCCCTCTCCTCTCATCTCATCTCCTCCCTCTCTCCTCATCTCCCTCTCTCCTCATCTCCCTCTCTCCTCATCTCCCTCTCTCCTCTACTCCTCTCATCTCTCCTCCTTCTCTCATATTTCCTCTCCTCCTCAGGGTGAATGGTATGATGTGTAGCTTGGCCCAGCAGTCAGCAGAGAAGATCGACCGCTACAGAGCCCATGCTGGATCAGTGTTCGTCAGGCTCCTCCACAGTAACAACCCTGCAGTACCTCACATCCCCCACCGAGAGGAGCTGCTCGCCATCTTCCCAACGTGAGTCTAAACACATTTACATTGCTGTCATTTAGCAGATGATGTTATCCAAAGTGACTTACATCTGAAGGTAGCTAGATGAGACAACCACATCACAGTCAGTACATTATCACTCAGAATAGTTATCAGGTAGCTAGATGAGACAACCACATCACAGTCAGTACATTATCACTCAGAGTAGTTATCAGGTAGCTAGGTGAGACAACCACATCAGTCACTACATTATCCCTCAACTGAGTAGTTATCAGGTAGCTAGGTGAGACAACCACATTATCCCTCAATAGAGTAGTTCTCAGGTAGCTAGGTGAGACAACCACATTATCCCTCAATAGAGTAGTTCTCAGGTAGCTTGGTGAGACAACCACATTATCCCTCAACAGTTATCAGATAGCTATGTGAGATAGCTATGTAATCTCATACAATACTATGGATGGCTCAGGGTAATCTCATACAATACTATGGATGTCTCAGGGTAATCTCATACAATACTATGGATGGCTCAGGGTAATCTCATACAATACTATGGATGGCTCAGGGTAATCTCATACAATACTATGGATGGCTCAGGGTAATCTCATACAATACTATGGATGGCTCAGGGTAATCTCATACAATACTATGGATGGCTCAGGGTAATCTCATACAATACTATGGATGGCTCAGGGTAATCTCATACAATACTATGGTTGGCTCAGGGTAATCTCATACAATACTATGGATGTCTCAGGGTGATCTCATACAATACTATGGATGGCTCAGGGTAATCTCATACAATACTATGGATGGCTCAGGGTAATCTCATACAATACTATGGATGTCTCAGGGTAATTTCATACAATACTATGGATGTCTCAGGGTGATCTCATACAATACTATGGATGTCTCAGGGTAATCTCATACAATACTATGGATGGCTCAGGGTAATCTCATACAATACTATGGATGGCTCAGGGTAATCTCATACAATACTATGGATGTCTCAGGGTAATCTCATACAGTGGGCACATTTCAATGAAAGATGTCCATTTCAGTTCAGTTGAAAAACTAACTGGACCCCGTGTGTCTCTCTGTGCCCTCAGTGAAGGGGCAGAGGGTCTGAACTGGAACGCTCCGTCTCAGGCCTTCCCCCACATCACCCAGCTGCTCAGACTGCCCCAATACCAGTACCACACACTGCTGGGGTTGACCGTGTCTGTAGGAGGACTGACTGAGTCTACGGTATGTGTCTGTAGCCCGGTGTCTGTAGCCCTGTGCCTGTAGCCTCGTGTCTGTATCCCTGTGTCTGTAGCCTCGTGTCTGTAGCTCTGTGTCTGTAGCTCCTGTAGCCCTGTGTCTGTAGCTCTGTCTTTAGCTCCTGTAACCCTGTAACTCTGTGTCTGTAGCTATGTGCCTGTATTGTCAGTAGCTGTGTGTCTGTAACTATGTGTCTGTAGCCCTGTGTCTTTAGCTCCTGTAGCCCTGTGTCTGTAGCTCTGTGGTGTGGTGTCTGTGGTGCCCGTGGTCCCGTGTCTGTAGCTCGGTGTCTGTAGTGTCTGTGGCCCATATAGCTCTGTGTCTGTAGCTCGGTGTCTGTAGTGTCTGTTGCTCCTGTAGCTCTGTGTCTGTAGATATGTGCCTGTGTCTGTATTTTCTGTTGTGGTTGCTCTGTGCCTGTGGCCCGGTGTCAGTGGTGTCTGTAGCTCTGTGTCTGTAGCTCTGTGTCTGTAGCCATGTGTCTGTAGCCATGTGTCTGTAGCCATGTGTCTGTAGCCATGTGTCTGTAGCTATGTGTCTGTAGCCCTGTGTCTGTAGCCCTGTGTCTGTAGCTCTGTGTCTGTAGCGCTGTGTCTGTAGCGCTGTGTCTGTAGCGCTGTGTCTGTAGCGCTGTGTCTGTAGCGCTATGTCTGTAGCGCTGTGTCTTTAGCCATGTGTCTGTAGCCATGTGTCTGTAGCCATGTGTCTGTAGCCATGTGTCTGTAGCCATGTGTCTGTAGCGCTGTGTCTGTAGCCCTGTGTCTGTAGCGCTGTGTCTGTAGCGCTGTGTCTGTAGCGCTGTGTCTGTAGCGCTGTGTCTGTAGCGCTGTGTCTGTAGCGCTGTGTCTGTAGCCATGTGTCTGTAGCCATGTGTCTGTAGCCATGTGTCTGTAGCCATGTGTCTGTAGCCATGTGTCTGTAGCTCTGTGTCTGTAGCGCTGTGTCTGTAGCCCTGTGTCTGTAGCGCTGTGTCTGTAGCAGTGGAGACTCCTCAGAGTTAATTTCATAAAAATGCGAATTGTGAAATATAAAAATAATGGATTAAAACTGTTTTGCAATGAAGGTCTACAGTAGTACCATGGTGTAGCCGGAATCTAGTCGTGAAAGCGTAAGCTACAGCCAGCTAGCACTGCAGTGCATAACATGATGAATCTAGTCGTGAAAGCGTAAGCTACAGCTAGCTAGCACTGCAGTGCATAACATGATGAATCTAGTCGTGAAAGTGTAAGCTACAGCTAGCTAGCACTGCAGTGCATAACATGATGAATCTAGTCGTGAAAGCGTAAGCTACAGCTAGCTAGCACTGCAGTGCATAACATGATGAATCTAGTCGTGAAAGCGTAAGCTACAGCTAGCTAGCACTGCAGTGCATAACATGATGAATCTAGTCGTGAAAGCGTAAGCTACAGCTAGCTAGCACTGCAGTGCATAACATGATGAATCTAGTCGTGAAAGCGTAAGCTACAGCTAGCTAGCACTGCAGTGCATAACGTGGTGAGTAGTTGTCTCGAGGAGAGAGAAAGACAATAGTAAAACAGTTCTAACGAATACATTTAAACAAAACATGTAAATGAACGAGAAGCGAGAGTGAGTGAGAGACCAGTGAGTGAGAGAGCTACTGTAGCTATATTTCTTCTTTTTTTTTCTTCACTTACTTAGCTAGCTAATGTAGCTAGCTAGTTTAGCCTACTGAAACACCCTGCTCAATCAGAGAGGAATGCTATGTTAGCTGGCTGGCTATGACTATGATGGGTAGAGGGAACATTCTAGTATCAGGTAGTAGCCATAGCCTATCCATGTTACATTGAACTGGGTGAATAGAATATGAATGACAGTCATCCAATATGCTGTAATAGAAATAAAGCCCTGCTCATAAATTAAAATACATCTTAAACGGCACTGACTGCCACTGGTCTGTAGCTATCTGTCTGTGGCTATCTGTCTGTGGCTATCTGTCTGTAGCTATCTGTCTGTAGCTATCTGTCTGTAGCTATCTGTCTGTAGCTATCTGTCTGTAGCTATCTGTCTGTAGCTATCTGTCTGTAGCTATCTGTCTGTAGCTATCTGTCTGTAGCTATCTGTCTGTAGCTATCTGTCTGTAGCTATCTGTCTGTAGCTATCTGTTTTTTTTTTTTTTTTTTCCTTTATTTAACCAGGCAAGTCAGTTAAGAACAAATTCTTATTTTCAATGACGGCCTAGGAACAGTGGGTTAACTGCCTGTTCAGGGGCAGAACGACAGATTTGTACCTTGTCAGCTCGGGGGTTTTGAACTCACAACCTTCCGGTTACTAGTCCAACGCTCTAACCACTAGGCTACCCTGCCGCCCCGCTATCTGTCTGTAGCTATCTGTCTGTAGCTATCTGTCTGTAGCTATCTGTCTGTGGCCACAGTATGTGTCTGTAGTTATGTCTGTAGTTATATGTCTGTGGCCACAGTATGTGTCTGTAGTTATGTCTGTAGTTATATGTCTGTGGCCACAGTATATGTCTGTAGTTATATGCCTGTGACCACAGTATATGTCTGTAGTTATATGTCTGTGACCACAGTATGTGTCTGTAGCTATATGCCTGTGGTTATCCATCTGTGGCTGCAGTGTATGTCTGTAGTTATGTGTCTGTGGCTATCTGTCTGTAGCTAGAGCATGTATCTGTGGTTGTCTGTCTGTAGTTAGCTGTCTGGGGCCACAGTCTGTGTCTGTTGTTGTCTGTCTGTGGTTATCTGTCTATATCCACAGTCTGTGTCTGTTGTTGTCTGTCTGTAGCTACAGTAGCTGTTTGTAGTCATCTGTCTGTGGTTATCTGTCTATAGCCACAGTCTGTGTCTGTGGTTATCTGTCTATAGCCAGTCTGGGTCTGTCGTTATCTGTCTATAGCCACAGTATCTCACTGTCTGGCCCAGGACCAGTACCACACACCGCTCGCTATACCTCATTGTCTAGCCCAGTACCAGTACCACGCACCACTAGCCCTCACTGTCTGGCCCAGTACCAGTACCACACACCACTATACCTCACTGTCTGGCCCAGTATCAGTACCACACACCACTATACCTCACTGTCTGGCCCGGTAACAGTACCACACACCACTAGCCCTCCCTGTCTGGCCCAGTACCAGTACCACACCACTATACCTCACTGTCTGACCCAGTACCAGTACCACACACCACTATACCTCACTGTCTGGCCCAGTACCAGTACCACACACCACTATACCTCACTGTCAGCCCCAGTACCAGTACCACACGCCACTATACCTCACTGTCTGGCCCAGTACCAGTACCACACGCCACTAGCCCTCACTGTCTGCCCCAGTACCAGTACCACACGCCACTAGCCCCCACTGTCAGCCCCAGTACCAGTACCACACGCCACTAGCCCTCACTGTCTGCCCCAGTACCAGTACCACACGCCACTAGCCCCCACTGTCAGCCCCAGTACCAGTACCACACGCCACTAGCCCTCACTGTCTGGCCCAGTACCAGTACCACACACCACTAGCCCTCACTGTCTGGCCCAGTACCAGTACCACACGCCACTAGCCCTCACTGTCTGGCCCAGTACCAGTACCACACGCCACTAGCCCTCACTGTCTGTACCAGTACCACACGCCACTAGCCCTCACTGTCTGCCCCAGTACCAGTACCACACACTACTATACCTCACTGTCTGGCCCAGTACCAGTACCACACCACTAGCCCCCACTGTGGCCATCGTACATTGACTGTGGTTCCCACACTGCTACAGTCCAAAGACTGCATGTTATTGCAGATTTGTGAGTCATCGAAAGTCATGATGTTGTCTCTGGAAAAGCACCTTAGTGAAACAGGTGTTGACCACTGGTCTCTCCAGTGTGTGGGTCTGAAGGCCAGCAGGGGGGGCCCATCACACAGCTAATATTCACACCAACGAGGACACCAGTACCTCCACTCTCATCTGTTCTATCAGTCTTTGTTTTTGGGGCACCAGGCATCAGCTTGACGCTCCTCTGGCCCACATCCACCTGGTTCCTGTAAACAACAACCTAAAACCCAAAACACAGATGGGAGTTGATCCAGAACAAATGGATCTGTGTTTAGTGATGTTGGCTGGGCATTCCTTTCTTTAAGGAAACCTCCTTTCCCACCTTAAACCATTCCTGTGTGTGTGTGTGTGTGTGTGTGTGTGTGTGTGTGTGTGTGTGTGTGTGTGTGTGTGTGTGTGTGTGTGTGTGTGTGTGTGGTGAATGAAGGTTTTATAAGTACCTTTTGCCCTACTGATTCTACCACATAGAAGCTGCTGCCCTGACGTTATATACATAGACTAGTAATCACTGGTCACTTTAATAATGGAACACTAGTCACTTTTAATAATGGAACACTGGCCACTTTAATAATGGAACACTGGTCACTTTAATAATGGAACACTGGTCACTTTAATAATGGAACACTAGTCACTTTAATAATGGAACACTGGTCACTTTAATAATGGAACACGGGTCACTTTAAGAATGGAACACGGGCCACTTTAATGATGGAACACTGGTCACTTTAATAATGGAACACTGGTCACTTTAATAATGGAACACTGGTCACTTTAATAATGGAACACTGGTCACTTTAATAATGGAACACTGGTCACTTTAATAATGGAACACGGGTCACTTTAATAATGGAACACTGGTCACTTTAATCATGTTCACATATCCTGCATTACTCATCTCATATGTATATACTGTATTCTATTCTACTGTATCTTAGTCTATGTCGCTCTGACATTGCTCATCCTAATATTTATATATTCTTAATTCCTTTACTTTAGGTTGTGTATTGTTAGATATTGCTCCACTGTTGGCGCTAGGAACACAAGCTACACCCTCAATGAGATCTGCTAAATGGTATTTGTATGTGGTATTTCTCTGTCTCTGACTCTTGCTATAATCTGGCTGGACTGTGGAGACGCACAGACACTTCTGAGGTAGCCAGAACTGTGTCCCTAGGCTGATCTGGAGTTGGTTCTCACACACAAGAGTCCAAAGTGATGAAGCATCCTGTTGGATCCTGGAGACTTTCTCATCGTCCTCGTCTCCTGTACCGCCGTTTCACATTCGTGTTGCGATATTTCATAAACCATCTCTTGTGAGACTCCCCTCTCCCACTGCTTAGTCCAACTCCTCTCTCCTCTCACACCCCCTGAAAGACCAGCATGTCGTCACTACAGACATTTGTAACTGCCAATGTATAGAAGACAGAAGTCCTCTCTTCTCCAGCGGGTGTTGATGCTGTGTTGATGCTGTTGATGCTGTGTTGATGCTGTTGATGCTGTGTTGTTGCTATGAGAACGATGAGCCAGTTGTCACCAGCCTTCAGTGCGTCACTCAGTTTCAACCTGTCATCACTATGGGAAGGAAGTGATGCCAGGATATCAGAGTGTGCGTCCCAAAATAGAACCCTCTCCCCTATGGACCCTGGTCAAAAGTAGTGCACTATGTAGGAAATAGAGTGTAATTTGGTACGCAGACAGAGAGAGATGAGCTGTTTAGACTTAATGTTGCTCAATGTGTCTTCTCACACGGTCCAGACTTACACCATGTTAAACAGAGTGGTAATATCCTATTTTATAGTTTTACTGTTCTGGTCTGGATCTCAGAGTTTCTACTGATCTGTTACAGTCCTCTGTGTCTGATGTTAATTACACACTGATGTCTGTCTATCAGTCCTCTGACTGATGTTAACTACACTGATGTCTATCAGTCCTCTGTCTGATGTTAACTACACTGATGTCTATCTATCAGTCCTCTGGGTCTGTTAACTACACACTGATTTATATCTCTACATCTCTCTCTCTCCCTCCCTCCTTGTCTCTCTACATCCATCTCTCTCTCTCCCTCCCTCCTTGTCTCTACATCTCCCTCCCTCCCTCCTCCCCCCCCCCCCTCCCTCCCTCCCTCCTTGTGTCTCCGTCTCCAGGTGCGTTTCTCCTCCCAGTCTCTGTTTGACCACCTGATGCTGATTCAGCAGGATGCAGCAGCGCTGGGACAGTTTAGTGAGACACTGCTGCATGTCTTCAGAGACAACCTGAGAAATGACAGGTACACACACACACACACACACACACTGCTGCATGTCTTCAGAGACAACCTGAGAAATGACAGGTACACACACACCACACACACCACACTCACACACACCTTTGTATCCATGCTTACACACACTCTTTTCTCTACTTTCAGTTTTACAGTCACGTGGGGAGATTTAAATTTATAGTTAAAAAATATATGTTTATTACACTGTCCCTCTAGTGTCTCAATCTCAATGAAACTAACCTGGTAAACTACAGAGGAAATCAAACTAACCTGGTAAACTACAGAGGAAATCAAACTAACCTGGTAAACTACAGAGGAAATCAAACTAACCTGGTAAACTACAGAGGAAATCAAACTAACCTGGTAAACTACAGAGATAATCAAACTAACCTGGTAAACTACAGAGGAAATCAAACTAACCTGGTAAACTACAGAGAGAATCAAACTAACCTGGTAAACTACAGAGGAAATCAAACTAACCTGGTAAACTACAGAGGGAATCAAACTAACCTGGTAAACTACAGAGGGAATCAAACTAACCTGGTAAACTACAGAGGAAATCAAACTAACCTGGTAAACTACAGAGAGAATCAAACTAACCTGGTAAACTACAGAGGGAATCAAACTAACCTGGTAAACTACAGAGGAAATCAAACTAACCTGGTAAACTACAGAGGAAATCAAACTAACCTGGTAAACTACAGAGGGAATCAAACTAACCTGGTAAACTACAGAGGGAATCAAACTAACCTGGTAAACTACAGAGGAAATCAAACTAACCTGGTAAACTACAGAGGAAATCAAACTAACCTGGTAACTACAGAGGAAATCAAACGAGTGGTAAACTACAGAGGAAATCAAACTAACCTGGTAAACTACAGAGGGAATCAAACTAACCTGGTAACCACAGAGGAAATCAAACTAGTGGTAAACTACAGAGGAAATGAAACTAACCTGGTAACTACAGAGGAAATCAAACTAACCTGGTAAACTACAGAGGAAATCAAACTAACCTGGTAAACTACAGAGGAAATCAAACTAACCTGGTAAACTACAGAGGAAATCAAACTAGTGGTAAACTACAGAGGGAATCAAACTAACCTGGTAAACTACAGAGGAAATCAAACTAACCTGGTAACTACAGAGGAAATCAAACTAACCTGGTAACTACAGAGGGAATCAAACTAACCTGGTAAACTACAGAGGGAATCAAACTAACCTGGTAAACTACAGAGGAAATCAAACTAGTGGTAAACTACAGAGGGAATCAAACTAACCTGGTAACCACAGAGGGAATCAAACTAACCTGGTAACTACAGAGGAAATCAAACTAACCTGGTAAACTACAGAGGGAATCAAACTAACCTGGTAAACTACAGAGGGAATCAACCTAACCTGGTAAACTACAGAGGGAATCAAACTAACCTGGTAACTACAGAGGGAATCAAACTAACCTGGTAAACTACAGAGGGAATCAAACTAACCTGGTAAACTACAGAGGGAATCAAACTAACCTGGTAAACTACAGAGGAAATCAAACTAACCTGGTAAACTACAGAGGAAATCAAACTAACCTGGTAAACTGTGTGTCCTGTGTCTCTGTGTAGGGTGTCTCTCCCCTTCCTGAAGATGCTGGACCAGATGCTGGCTAGAGCCTGTGTGTAATGTGTCTGTGTCTCTGTGTAGGGTGTCTATCCCCTTCCTGGAGATGCTGGACCAGATGCTGGCTAGAGCCTGTGTGTAATGTGTGTGTATCTCTGTGTAGGGTGTCTATCCCCTTCCTGAAGATGCTGGACCAGATGCTGGCTAGAGCCTGTGTGTAATGTGTCTGTGTCTCTGTGTAGGGTGTCTATCCCCTTCCTGAAGATGCTGGACCAGATGCTGGCTGGAGCCTGTGTGTAATGTGTGTGTATCTCTGTGTAGGGTGTCTATCCCCTTCCTGAAGATGCTGGACCAGATGCTGGCTAGAGCCTGTGTGTAATGTGTCTGTGTCTCTGTGTAGGGTGTCTATCCCCTTCCTCTAGATGCTGGACCAGATGCTGGCTAGAGCCTGTGTGTAATGTGTGTGTGTCTCTGTGTAGGGTGTCTATCCCCTTCCTGAAGATGCTGGACCAGATGCTGGCTAGAGCCTGTGTGTAATGTGTGTGTGTCTCTGTGTAGGGTGTCTATCCCCTTCCTGAAGATGCTGGATCAGATGCTGGCTAGAGCCTGTGTGTGTGTCTCTGTGTAGGGTGTCTATCCCCTTCCTGAAGATGCTGGACCAGATGCTGGCTAGAGCCTGTGTGTAATGTGTCTGTGTCTCTGTGTAGGGTGTCTATCCCCTTCCTGAAGATGCTGGCTAGAGCCTGTGTGTAATGTGTCTGTGTCTCTGTGTAGGGTGTCTATCCCCTTCCTGAAGATGCTGGACCAGATGCTGGCTAGAGCCTGTGTGTAATGTGTGTGTGTCTCTGTGTAGGGTGTCTATCCCCTTCCTGAAGATGCTGGATCAGATGCTGGCTAAAGCCTGTGTGTAATGTGTCTGTATCTCTGTGTAGGGTGTCTATCCCCTTCCTGAAGATGCTGGATCAGATGCTGGCTAAAGCCTGTGTGTAATGTGTCTGTATCTCTGTGTAGGGTGTCTATCCCCTTCCTGAAGATGCTGGACCAGATGCTGGCTAGAGCCTGTTTTGACAC
>NC_143034.1:74853870-74888870 GCF_057628025.1 Oncorhynchus mykiss | reverse complement strand
AGCCCCCCCCTCTATCCTTCACCCCCGGTCACTAAGTTAACATGGTGTAAGCCCCCCCCCCCCTATCCTACACCCCCGGTCACGAAGTTAACATGGTGTAAGCCCCCCTCTATCCTACACCCCCGGTCACGAAGTTAACATGGTGTAAGCCCCCCCCCCCCCCTATCCTACACCCCCGGTCACTAAGTTAACATGGTGTAAGCCCCCCCCCCCCTATCCTACACCCCCGGTCACGAAGTTAACATGGTGTAAGCCCCCCTCTATCCTACACCCCAGGTCACTAAGTTAACATGGTGTAAGCCCCCCCCCCCCCCTATCCTACACCCCCGGTCACGAAGTTAACATGGTGTAAGCTCCCCCTCTATCCTACACCCCCGGTCACTAAGTTAACATGGTGTAAGCCCCCCCCTCTATCCTTCACCCCCGGTCACTAAGTTAACATGGTGTAAGCCCCCCCCCCCCTATTCTACACCCCCGGTCACGAAGTTAACATGGTGTAAGCCCCCCTCTATCCTACACCCCCGGTCACGAAGTTAACATGGTGTAAGCCCCCCCTCTATCCTACACCCCCGGTCACGAAGTTAACATGGTGTAAGCCCCCCCTCTATCCTACACCCCCGGTCACGAAGTTAACATGGTGTAAGCCCCCCTCTATCCTACACCCCAGGTCACTAAGTTAACATGGTGTAAGCCCCCCCCCCCCTATCCTACACCCCCGGTCACGAAGTTAACATGGTGTAAGCTCCCCCTCTATCCTACACCCCCGGTCACTAAGTTAACATGGTGTAAGCCCCCCCCTCTATCCTTCACCCCCGGTCACTAAGTTAACATGGTGTAAGCCCCCCCCCCCCTATCCTACACCCCCGGTCACGAAGTTAACATGGTGTAAGCCCCCCTCTATCCTACACCCCCGGTCACTAAGTTAACATGGTGTAAGCCCCCCCCCCCCCCCTATCCTACACCCCCGGTCACGAAGTTAACATGGTGTAAGCCCCCCTCTATCCTACACCCCAGGTCACTAAGTTAACATGGTGTAAGCCCCCCCCCCCCCCCTATCCTACACCCCCGGTCACTAAGTTAACATGGTGTAAGCCCCCCTCTATCCTACACCCCAGGTCACTAAGTTAACATGGTGTAAGCCCCCCCCCCCCCCCTATCCTACACCCCCGGTCACTAAGTTAACATGGTGTAAGCCCCCCTCTATCCTACACCCCCGGTCACTAAGTTAACATGGTGTAAGCCCCCCTCTATCCTACACCCCAGGTCACTAAGTTAACATGGTGTAAGCCCCCCCCCCCCCCCTATCCTACACCCCCGGTCACGAAGTTAACATGGTGTAAGCTCCCCCTCTATCCTTCACCCCCGGTCACGAAGTTAACATGGTGTAAGCCCCCCTCTATCCTACACCCCAGGTCACTAAGTTAACATGGTGTAAGCCCCCCCCCCCCCCTATCCTACACCCCCGGTCACGAAGTTAACATGGTGTAAGCTCCCCCTCTATCCTTCACCCCCGGTCACTAAGTTAACATGGTGTAAGCTCCCCCTCTATCCTTCACCCCCGGTCACTAAGTTAACATGGTGTAAGCCCCCCTCTATCCTACACCCCCGGTCACTAAGTTAACATGGTGTAAGCCCCCCCCCCCTATCCTACACCCCCGGTCACGAAGTTAACATGGTGTAAGCCCCCCTCTATCCTACACCCCCGGTCACGAAGTTAACATGGTGTAAGCCCCCCCTCTATCCTACACCCCCGGTCACGAAGTTAACATGGTGTAAGCCCCCCTCTATCCTACACCCCAGGTCACTAAGTTAACATGGTGTAAGCCCCCCCCCCCTATCCTACACCCCCGGTCACGAAGTTAACATGGTGTAAGCTCCCCCTCTATCCTACACCCCCGGTCACTAAGTTAACATGGTGTAAGCCCCCCCCTCTATCCTTCACCCCCGGTCACTAAGTTAACATGGTGTAAGCCCCCCCCCCCCTATCCTACACCCCAGGTCACTAAGTTAACATGGTGTAAGCCCCCCCCTCTATCCTACACCCCAGGTCACTAAGTTAACATGGTGTAAGCCCCCCCCCCCCCTATCCTACACCCCCGGTCACGAAGTTAACATGGTGTAAGCCCCCCTCTATCCTACACCCCCGGTCACTAAGTTAACATGGTGTAAGCCCCCCCCCCCCCCTATCCTACACCCCCGGTCACTAAGTTAACATGGTGTAAGCCCCCCTCTATCCTACACCCCCGGTCACTAAGTTAACATGGTGTAAGCCCCCCCCCCCCCCCTATCCTACACCCCCGGTCACTAAGTTAACATGGTGTAAGCCCCCCCCTCTATCCTACACCCCCGGTCACTAAGTTAACATGGTGTAAGCCCCCCCCCCCCTATCCTACACCCCCGGTCACTAAGTTAACATGGTGTAAGCCCCCCCTCTATCCTACACCCCCGGTCACTAAGTTAACATGGTGTAAGCCCCCCCCCCCCCCTATCCTACACCCCCGGTCACTAAGTTAACATGGTGTAAGCCCCCCCCCCCCCTATCCTATGCTTTTAAATCCCAGAGAGGGACTGTACAAATGCACACTTTAGGAAACATGTGGAGAATTGGGATGCAGACTTTGTAACAGGTGTTTGGGTGCAGGGTTTTAAGGACAGACCCTGGAACAGGTACAGGGTTTTAAGGACAGACCCTGGAACAGGTCTTTGAGTGCAGGGTTTTAAGGACAGACCCTGGAACAGGTCTTTGAGTGCAGGGTTTTAAGGACAGACCCTGGAACAGGTACAGGGTTTTAAGGACAGACCCTGGAACAGGTCTTTGAGTGCAGGGTTTTAAGGACAGACCCTGGAACAGGTCTTTGAGTGCAGGGTTTTAAGGACAGACCCTGGAACAGGTCTTTGAGTGCAGGGTTTTAAGGACAGACCCTGGAACAGGTCTTTGAGTGCAGGGTTTTAAGAACAGACCCTGGAACAGGTCTTTGAGTGCAGGGTTTTAAGAACAGACCCTGGAACAGGTCTTTGAGTGCAGGGTTTTAAGAACAGACCCTGGAACAGGTCTTTGAGTGCAGGGTTTTAAGGACAGACCCTGGATCAGGTCTTTGAGTGCAGGGTTTTAAGGACAGACCCTGGATCAGGTCTTTGAGTGCAGGGTTTTAAGAACAGACCCTGGAACAGGTCTTTGAGTGCAGGGTTTTAAGAACAGACCCTGGAACAGGTCTTTGAGTGCAGGGTTTTAAGAACAGACCCTGGAACAGGTCTTTGAGTGCAGGGTTTTAAGAACAGACCCTGGAACAGGTCTTTGAGTGCAGGGTTTTAAGAACAGACCCTGGAACAGGTCTTTGAGTGCAGGGTTTTAAGGACAGACCCTGGATCAGGTGCAGGGTTTTAAGGACAGACCCTGGAACAGGTGCAGGGTTTTAAGGACAGACCCTGGAACAGGTGCAGGGTTTTGAGGACAGACCCTGGAACAGGTCTTTGAGTGCAGGATTTTGAGGACAGACCCTGGAACAGGTCTTTGAGTGCAGGGTTTTGAGGACAGACCCTGGAACAGGTCTTTGAGTGCAGGGTTTTAAGGACAGACCCTGTAACAGGTGCAGGGTTTTAAGGACAGACCCTGGAACAGGTGCAGGGTTTTAAGGACAGACCCTGGAACAGGTGCAGGGTTTTGAGGACAGACCCTGGAACAGGTGCAGGGTTTTGAGGACAGACCCTGGAACAGGTGCAGGGTTTTGAGGACAGACCCTGGAACAGGTGCAGGGTTTTAAGGTCATGAACTAGAAAAGGAAAACCCCTTATTTCGTGGAAAGGGTTTTAACAAGAAATGAGCAGTGGACAGACCATTTCATCTCCTGCTGGGACTGCTGTTAATGTATTAAACTACTAAAGACCATTTCCAGAGAATGAGGCTGTTCCCTTTTCTACGAACTGCTCATTGGTCACAGTGTTTTCTAGAGGAGTCAGTCCTACTGTAAGGTCAGTCTTACTGT
This sequence comes from Oncorhynchus mykiss, assembly GCF_057628025.1. Lineage (NCBI taxonomy): Eukaryota > Metazoa > Chordata > Actinopteri > Salmoniformes > Salmonidae > Oncorhynchus > Oncorhynchus mykiss. The sequence continues at coordinate 74,884,887 of NC_143034.1, read as the reverse complement.
AGGGTCGGTCTTACTGTAGGGTCAGTCCTACTGTAGGGTCGGTCCTACTGTAGGGTCGGTCCTACTGTAGGGTCGGTCCTACTGTAGGGTCGGTCCTACTGTAGGGTCGGTCCTACTGTAGGGTCGGTCCTACTGTAGGGTCCGTCCTACTGTAGGGTCAGTGTTACTGTAGGGTCGGTCCTACTGTAGGGTCGGTGCTACTGTAGGGTCAGTGTTACTGTAGGGTCGGTGCTACTGTAGGGTCGGTCCTACTGTAGGGTCGGTGTTACTGTAGGGTCGGTCCTACTGTAGGGTCGGTCCTACTGTAGGGTTGGTGCTACTGTAGGGTCAGTGTTACTGTAGGGTCAGTGTTACTGTAGGGTCATTCCTACTGTAGGGTCAGTGTTACTGTAGGGTCGGTGCTACTGTAGGGTCGGTCCTACTGTAGGGTCGGTGCTACTTTAGGGTCGGTCCTACTGTAGGGTCAGTCCTACTCTAGGGTCGGTCCTACTGTAGGGTCAGTCCTACTGTAGGGTCAGTGTTACTGTAGGGTCAGTGTTACTGTAGGGTCGGTCCTACTGTAGGGTCGGTCCTACTGTAGGGTCGGTCTTACTGTAGGGTCGGTCCTACTGTAGGGTCGGTCCTACTGTAGGGTCGGTCCTACTGTAGGGTCGGTCCTACTGTAGTGTCGGTCCTACTGTAGGGTCAGTGTTACTGTAGGGTCGGTCCTACTGTAGGGTCGGTCCTACTGTAGGGTCGGTCCTACTGTAGGGTCGGTCCTACTGTAGGGTCGGTCTTACTGTAGGGTCGGTCCTACTGTAGGGTCAGTCCTACTGTAGGGTCAGTTTAACTTTAGGGTCAGTGTTACTTTAGCGTCAGTGTTACTGTAGGGTCGGTCCTACTGTAGGGTCGGTCCTACTGTAGGGTCAGTGTTACTTTAGCGTCAGTGTTACTGTAGGGTCAGTGTTACTGTAGGGTCAGTCCTACTGTAGGGTCAGTTCTACTGTAGGGTCAGTTCTACTGTAGGTTCGGTCCTGCAGGGTCAGTCCTACTGTAGGGTCAGTCTGTCATCTTCACGTTGTCCTCTCTGTATCCTCTGGTTTTAGGGAGGAGGACGTCGCCACGGTGAGGACCCACAGAAACCAGCTCTGTGATTGGCTAGGAGTACAGAAGCCCCAGCTCGTTGCCAAGGTAACCATTTTGAGAACTGCTAATCAAAAAATCGTCGGTGTGTTTTTTTGCGCGTCGTGTGGATGGATGAATGAATCAATGATGGAATACTTTATTAGTCTGAAGGAAACAGATGTCTGGTCCTTTATGCCGGAAGTCAGGTGCTGCTACAGGTTGCAGAATAACATTCATATCAGGGTTGTAATATAAAGAGGCTTGTCTGTCTGTTAGTGAGGTTGACTGTTCCTCATTAGACCCAGATGCTTGCCTTTCCTCTGCCTGCCAAACCTTGATTCATTTTACTATGGAATTAGTGGAGAGCGAGGTCTGCTCCGATAAGAGAGAACCTTTCAAAGATATGACCTTCGACTATTTATCAGAGTAAGGACTTGATTTAGTTTGTCTATGAAAATAAACAACAATATTAGCTACTTTTAGCTCCTTGACACTCAATATTGTACTTATTCTCGTTGTTATTTTTTTAACTCTCTGTTTTGTTCCGTAGGGTCCTGTCCAGTAGGCCCGGGGGAAACTATTCTCGGTAGGAACTGAAGAACTGTAGCACAGGATCCTTCAGGATGGCATTCTGTGTGACGCATCACAAAGTACAGCCGCACTTCTAAAAGGTCACAGCCTTCAGTGATGTTCCAAGACCCACACACTTTGCTACAGTACATTCTAATTGGAATGCTAGTATGGTCATGAAATGTATGGTAGTCTGGGTTCATCTGTCTGTCTGTCTGTCTGTCTGTCTGTCTGTCTGTCTGTCTGTCTGTCTGTCTGTCTGTCTGTCTGTCTCTGTCTGTCTCTGTGTCTGTGTCTGTCTGTCTGTCTCTGTCTGTCTGTCTGTCTGTCTGTCTGTCTGTCTGTCTGTCTCTGTCTGTCTCTGTGTCTGTCTGTCTGTCTGTCTGTCTGTCTGTCTGTCTGTCTGTCTGTCTGTCTGTCTGTCTGTCTGTCTACTGCAAAAGTAAAAAAAAGAACAAAAACAATCTGTCAATAAACAAACAGAAGCTGCATCATGATTTTCCCGTTTCCAATTTATTCACTTTTTTTAGAGAGGAAAATAGAAACACTGTCATGACAGACTTAAGGAGAGAGAGACCAGGAGAATAGGACGAGGAATGAGAGAGAGAGGAGGGAGAACAAGAATATAGGACGAGGAATGAGAGAGAGAGAAGGGAGAACAAGAATATAGGAAGAGGAATGAAAGAGAGAGGAGGGAGAACAAGATTATAGGATGAGTAGGGAGGGAGGGAGAGAGAACAAGAATATAGGACTAGGAATGAAAGAGAGAGGACAAGAATATAGGACGAGGAGGGAGGGAGAGAGAGGAGATCCTAATAAAAAGAAAGTCTTTCAGCAGCCTTGCATTTCTGAGATAGCAGGGTGAGAGGGAATTTGCCCGTCAGCACATTTGATAGTGAGAATCTCTTCTCCCCCCTCCCTATATCCCCCTCCCTTCTCCCCCCCTCCCTCTATCCCCCTCCTTTCTCTCCCACCCTGTCTCCTCTCCTCTGACATGCTACACATTCCGTAGTAGAGCAGTGATAATACCCCTTAAATACCCATTAAATCTGTACCTTATGTCATCCAATCTGAGCCTAGCCAGCTGTAGACATGAGGAGTTTTCCCTCTGCTTATAGTTTCAACTGACAGGGACATGGAGTTTTCCCTCTGCCTATAGTTTCAACTGACAGGAACATGGAGTTTTCCCTCTCCTTATAGTTTCAACTGACAGGGACATGGAGTTTTCCCTCTGCTTATAGTTCCAACTGACAGGGACATGGAGTTTTCCCTCTCCTTATAGTTTCAACTGACAGGGACATGGAGTTTTCCCTCTGCTTATAGTTTCAACTGACAGGGACATGGAGTTTTCCCTCTGCTTATAGTTTCAACTGACAGGGACATGGAGTTTTCCCTCTCCTTATAGTTTCAACTGACAGGAACATGGAGTTTTCCCTCTGCTTATAGTTTCAACTGACAGGGACATGGAGTTTTCACTCTGCTTATAGTTTCAACTGACAGGGACATGGAGTTTTCCCTCTCCTTATAGTTTCAACTGACAGGAACATGGAGTTTTCCCTCTCCTTATAGTTTCAACTGACAGGGACATGGAGTTTTCCCTCTGCTTATAGTTTCAACTGACAGGGACATGGAGTTTTCCCTCTGCTTATAGTTTCAACTGACAGGGACATGGAGTTTTCCCTCTCATAGTTTCAACTGACAGGGACATGGAGTTTTCCCTCTGCTTATAGTTTCAACTGACAGGGACATGGAGTTTTCCCTCTCCTTATAGTTTCAACTGACAGGGACATGGAGTTTTCCCTCTCCTTATAGTTTCAACTGACAGGGACATGGAGTTTTCCCTCTGTGCTTAACTGACAGGGACATGGAGTGTTCCCTCTGCTTATAGTTTCAACTGACAGGGACATGGAGTTTTCCCTCTGCTTATAGTTTCAACTGACAGGGACATGGAGTTTTCCCTCTCCTTATAGTTTCAACTTGACAGGGACATGGAGTTTTCCCTCTGTGCTTAACTGACAGGGACATGGAGTTTTCCCTCTGCTTATAGTTTCAACTGACAGGGACATGGAGTTTTCCCTCTCCTTATAGTTTCAACTTGACAGGGACATGGAGTTTTCCCTCTGTGCTTAACTGACAGGGACATGGAGTTTTCCCTCTGCTTATAGTTTCAACTGACAGGGACATTGAAGAGCATGTGCACTACTAGCAAACGCAACAGCAGTTTATTGTTGTGACAGGCTGCTAGTTGTTTTTAACCCAGGTTCTCTATCTGTGGAAGTTACATCAACAAATCAGGCTCTGTTGTAGTGTGTGAAAGTCAGTTAGAGGAGGGGGGGGTGAGTGCCTTTGACGTTCATTCAGTCCATAGCTTGTATCTGCTGTGTTTTTGTCATTCAGTATCTAGGTGCTTGTTGTGACAGGCTGCTAGTTGTTGTGTCTTTGAACGCTAGCTGTCCTTGTACGTAGGAAAACAACAAACATAATGTTTCTTTCATTGTATTTGGGTTTTAGGACATTTTGTAAAAAAATATATATACACTGCTCCAAAAAATAAAGGGAACACTAAAATAACACATCCTAGATCTGAATGAATGAAATATTCTTATTAAATACTTTTTTCTTTACATAGTTGAATGTGCTGACAACAAAATCACACAACAATTATCAATGGAAATCAAATTTATCAACCCATGGAGGTCTGGTGGAGGTCATTTTGCAGGGCTCTGGCAGTGCTCCTCCTGCTCCTCCTTGCACAAAGGCGGAGGTAGCGGTCCTGCTGCTGGATTGTTGCTGCTGGATTGTTGCCCTCCTATGACCTCCTCCACGTCTCCTGATGTACTGGCCTGTCTCCTGGTAACGCCTCCATGCTCTGGACACTACGCTGACAGAGACAGCAAACCTTCTTGCCACAGCTCGCATTGATGTGCCATCCTGGATGAGCTGCACTACCTGAGCCACTTGTGTGGGTTGTAGACTCCGTCTCATGCTACCACTAGAGTGAAAGCACCGCCAGCATTCAAAAGTGACCAAAACATCAGCCAGGAAGCATAGGAACTGAGAAGTGGTCTAGGGTCACCACCTGCAGAACCACTCCTTTATTGGGGGGTGTCCTACTATTTGCCTATAATTTCCACCTGTGGTCTATTCCATTTGCACAACAGCATGTGAAATTTATTGTCAATCAGTGTTGCTTCCTAAGTGGACAGTTTGATTTCACAGAAGTGTGATTGACTTGGAGTTACATTGTGTTGTTTAAGTGTTCCCTTTATTTTTTTGAGCAGTGTATATATATTTAAAATGATAGTTATACCCACTCTGTCGCGTGTACGTTTTTTGTTTCTTTCAGCCGTGAACACGTCTCCTAGTAGAGGGTTTATTTGAAGCCTCATCTGTTTGAGTTGTCCAGCCTGCCTCCATTCCTCTCCGTGACGTGTCATCAGTAACCATTAACCAGTGAGTTGTCCAGCCTGCCTCCATTCCTCTCCGTGACGTGTCATCAGTAACCATTAACCAGTGAGCTGTTTACCCTCAGACAGCCACTAAAGAAGTAGTCATTTTGTCTTTCGTTGTCAGTTTGGGTTCCATGCCTGTTTGCCCTGGTTAATTACGTCCTCTCTGCTTGGCCGGTAGAGGTCAGGGGTTAGACGGGATGACCTGTGACCTTCCTCTGGCCCCTCTGAGTAGTGTCAAGGGGGGGGGGGGGGTCTATGCTTGGTAGAACGTCAACATCCCAAGCCTTCAGTATAGAATATACCCAGTGGTGAGGATAATGGTCAGCTGTGGGTACAGCTGGGCTGGAAGGCATGTCTGGAAGTCTTCCACCCCTCCACCGTGTGTGTGTGTGTGTGTGTGTGTGTGTGTGTGTGTGTGTGTGTGTGTGTGTGTGTGTGCGTGTGCGTGTGTGTGTGTTTGTTTGTGTTTCCCTGTGCAGCTCTACTTTCCCTGGGCTCAGCCATTCTCTCCCCAGCTGACTGTTCAGCTGTCACTAGCACTTGTCCTCTGACAAACTGTTGTCACACACACACACACTAATGCTCCACAACACACACACACACACTAATGCTCCACAACACACACACACACTAATGCTCCACAACACACACACACACTAATGCTCCACAACACACACACGCACTAATGCTCCACACCACACACACACTACTGCCTAAACACCTAATGGTTACACATGGACACAACACCACCCACAGTGGTGTAAAGTACTTAAGTAAAAATACTTTTAAGTACTACTTCGTTTTTGGGGGAATCTGTACTTTACAATTTATATTTTTGACAACTTTAACTTCACCACATTCCTAGTGAAAATAATGTACTTTTTACTCCGTACATTTTCCCTGACTCCGAAAGGTACTCGTTACATTTTGAATGCTTAGCAGAACAGGACAATTATCCAATTTATGTATTTATCAACAGAACATCCCTGGTCATCCCTACTGCCTCTGATCTGGCAGACTCACTAAACAGAGAACATCCCTGGTCATCCCTACTACCTCTGATCTGGCAGACTCACTAAACAGAGAACATCCCTGGTCATCCCTACTACCTCTGATCTGGCAGACTCACAAAACAGAGAACATCCCTGGTCATCCCTACTGCCTCTGATCTGGCAGACTCACTAAACAGAGAACATCCCTGGTCATCTCTACTGCCTCTGATCTAGGGGACTCACTAAACAGAGAACATCCCTGGTCATCTCTACTACCTCTGATCTAGCGGACTCACTAAACAGAGAACATCCCTGGTCATCTCTACTGCCTCTGATCTAGGGGACTCACTAAACAGAGAACATCCCTGGTCATCTCTACTGCATCTGATCTGGAGGACTCACTAAACAGAGAACATCCCTGGTCATCTCTACTACCTCTGATCTAGGGGACTCACTAAACAGAGAACATCCCTGGTCATCCCTACTGCCTCTGATCTGGCAGACTCACTAAACAGAGAACATCCCTGGTCATCTCTACTACCTCTGATCTAGGGGACTCACTAAACAGAGAACATCCCTGGTCATCCCTACTGCCTCTGATCTGGAGGACTCACTAAACAGAGAACATCCCTGGTCATCCCTACTGCCTCTGATCTGGAGGACTCACTAAACAGAGAACATCCCTGGTCATCTCTACTACCTCTGATCTAGCGGACTCACTAAACAGAGAACATCCCTGGTCATCTCTACTACCTCTGATCTGGCGGACTCACTAAACAGAGAACATCCCTGGTCATCCCTACTGCCTCTGATCTGGCGGACTCACTAAACAGAGAACATCCCTGGTCATCTCTACTACCTCTGATCTAGCGGACTCACTAAACAGAGAACATCCCTGGTCATCCCTACTGCCTCTGATCTGGAGGACTCACTAAACAGAGAACATCCCTGGTCATCCCTACTGCCTCTGATCTGGCGGACTCACTAAACACAAATGCTTAGTTTGTTAAAGATGTTGTGTTGGAGTGAGCCCCTGGCTATCAATAATAAAATTAAAATGGTGTCGTCTGGTTTGCTTAATATAAGGAATATGAAATGATTTATACTTGTTTACTTTTGATACTATATATGTAAAACCAAATACTTTTAGACTTTTACTCAAGTAGTGTTTTACTGGGTGACTTTTACTCAAGTAGTGTTTTACTGGGTGACTTTTACTCAAGTAGTGTTTTACTGGGTGACTTTTACTCAAGTAGTGTTTTACTGGGTGACTTTTACTCAAGTAGTGTTTTACTGGGTGACTTTCACTTTTACCCCTGCCCCCCTCCTCTTCCTACCCCTGCCCCCCTCCTCTTCCTACCCCTGCCCCCCCCTCCGTTTCACCCCATCTTGTCCTCCTCTTCCTACCCCTGCCCCCCCATCTTGTTCCTCCTCTTCCTACCCCTGCCCCCCCTCTGTTTCACCCCATCTTGTTCCTCCTCTTCCTACCCCTGCCCCCCTCCTCTTCCTACCCCTGCCCCCCCTCCGTTTCACCCCATCTTGTCCTCCTCTTCCTACCCCTGCCCCCCCATCTTGTTCCTCCTCTTCCTACCCCTGCCCCCCCTCTGTTTCACCCCATCTTGTTCCTCCTCTTCCTACCCCTGCCCCCCTCCTCTTCCTACCCCTGCCCCCCTCCTCTTCCTACCCCTGCCCCCCCCTCTGTTACACCCCACCTTGTCCTCCTCTTCCTACCCCTGCCCCCCCATCTTGTTCCTTCTCTTCCTACCCCTGCCCCCCTCTGTTTCACCCCATCTTGTTCCTCCTCTTCCACCCCTGTCATCTATATCTCTGTCTGTATTTATATGGTTATATCCAGAATGTGTCTCCTCTCTCTTTCTGAAAGTCGTGACATAGGCTCAGGGGTCGGCGGGGGGGGGGTCAGTCTGGTTGCTATGACGACGTCCCACGGTGACACAAAGCTCATTGGACTGTGCAAACAGCCGATCCCGATCCAGGGTCTCACCCTGACACTGAGTGAAGGAGTCTGGGGGGGGGGGGGGGGGACACGGTGCTCTCCCTTGGTTACGGGGTCTTTAGTTACAGTCAGACAACAGGGTTGTGATTAAAGATAGGATGTATTGAACTCACACACAAACACAAAGCATTCAAACCCCATTATGATAATATACAGCTATTGTTATTGTTATTGTTATTTTGTCACTTTCAGTTCCGTTTCTCCTCCATGTCTTGTCTCAGTCAATGTGACGGTGATGATGAGTATGAGAGAAAGATGCCAAAAACTCAGAGAGAAGAGGAAGAGCGAGATGTGAGAGGAGGGATGAAAATAGCCAGGGGTGGCTGAGCTGGCCAGCTGGAAGGAGTGGGATGAATTTGAAACCAAAGCTCGACCGACACACAGTCCAAAACTCAGAGTGCATGGTTTACACTGTTCATAACCAGGCCACTGAATGACATCTGACGTTTTTCTAGACTGTAAACGTATTAAAGAGAGACTTCTGGTATTTTATTTTTTACATTTGAACCTTTATTTAACCAGGCAAGTCAGTTACGAACAAATTCTTATTTTACAATGACAGCCTACCGGGGAACAGTGGGTTAACTGCCTTGTTCAAGGGCAGAACGACAGATTTTGACCTCGTCAGCTCGGGGATTCGATCCAGCAACCTTTTACTGACTGAGTTCTGTATCTGACTTTTAGATCCGTAGTTTGAATATTCAACGTGTGAATTTCATTTTTTATTTTTTTTAATCGGTGGGTCAACTCTGATTGCCTGTCGCCGTGGAAAAAAAGTAGCGCTTCTTTTTAATACATTTTGTCCTCAAAAGGAGGGTAAACTTAATTTACTTCCATTAACCCTCTACTGAACTGTTCCTATCTGAATGGCAGTGAGGCTGAACTTCAAGACAGACGCACCAGCCAAACCTCACTATAATACACAGACCAACAATACACCAGCCAAACCTCACTATAATACACAGACCAACAATACACCAGCCAAACCTCACTATAATACACAGACCAACAATACACCAGCCAAACCTCACTATAATACACAGACCAACAATACACCAACCAAACCTCACTATAATACACAGACCAACAATACACCAACCAAACCTCACTATAATACACAGACCAACAATACACCAGCCAAACCTCACTATAATACACAGACCAACAATACACCAGCCAAACCTCACTATAATACACAGACCAACAATACACCAGCCAAACCTCACTATAATACACAGACCAACAATACACCAGCCAAACCTCACTATAATACACAGACCAACAATACACCAGCCAAACCTCACTATAATACACAGACCAACAATACACCAGCCAAACCTCACTATAATACACAGACCAACAATACACCAGCCAAACCTCACTATAATACACAGACCAACAATACACCAACCAAACCTCACTATAATACACAGACCAACAATACACCAACCAAACCTCACTATAATACACAGACCAACAATACACCAGCCAAACCTCACTATAATACACAGACCAACAATACACCAGCCAAACCTCACTATAATACACAGACCAACAATACACCAGCCAAACCTCACTATAATACACAGACCAACAATACACCAGCCAATCACAAAGCCATGGTGACCATCATGAGAAAGTTGTTGTCCTTTTTGACAGGGCCTACGGTTGCCATGGAGCTGCTGCTGCCTAAATAGAACTGCAGCAGATTCTAGTAAATGAAGGAGGTGTGTGGTGGAGGAGGGGTGTGTGGTGGAGGAGGGGTGTGTGGTAGAGGAGGGGTGTGAGAAAGGGGTGATGTTGGTGTGAGTAAATAAAAGTGCTATTTGCAGCCCTGACATTGACAACTTCTTCTTGTTGGAGCCATACATCTCTGTTATTAGTCCTGCAGAGGACCCAGACAGAGCCTTCAATAGCAGATTCACACGCACACTCTCAGACACACACAAACACACACACACACTCTTAGACACACACACACTCTCAAATACACATACACAGACACAGACACACACACACACACACACACTCTCTGACACACACACACACACACACACACACACACACACACACACACACACACACACACACTCTCTGACACACACACACATTGCCTTGGCATTTTTCCTATTTTTTGTTGCCTTACAACCTGTAATTGATTTTTATTTGGATTTCATGTAATGGACATACACAAAATAGTCCAAATTGGTGAAGTGAAATGTAAAAGTGAACTTGTTTCAAAAAAGTTGAAAAGTGGTTTGTGTGTATGTATTCACCCGCTATGAAGCCCCTAAATAAGATCTGGTGCAACCAATTACCATCAGAAGTCACACAATTAGTTACAGTCTACCTGTGTACAATCTAAGTGTCACATGATCTGTCACATGATCTCAGTATATATATACCTGTTCTGAAAGGCCCCAGAGTCTGAAACACCACTAAGCAAGGGGCACCACCAAGCAAGCGGCACCATGAAGACCAAGGAGCTGTCCAAACAGGTCAGGGACAAAGTTGTGGAGAAGTACAGATCAGGGTTGGGTTAGAAAATGATATCCAAAATTTTGAACATCCCAAGGAGCGCTATTAAAACCATTATTAAAAAAGGGAAATAATAAGAATATGGAACCACAACAAACCTGCCAAGAGAGGGCCGCCCACCAAAACTCACGGACCAGGCAAGGAGGGCATTAATCAGAGGGACGAAAAAGAGACCAAGGATGACCCTGAAGGAGCTGCAAAGCTTCACAGCGGAGATTGGAGTATCTGTCCATAGGACCACTTTAAACCGTACACTCCACAGAGCTGGGCTTTACAGAAGATTGGCCAGAAAAAAAGCCATTGCTTAAAGAAAAAAATAAGCAAACACATTTGATATTTGCCAAAAGGCATGCGGGAGACCCTCCAAACATATGGAAGAAGGTTCTCTGGTTAGATGATACTAAAATTGAGCTTTGTTGCCATCAAGGAATACACGATGTCTGGCACATACCCAACACCTCTCATCACCCCGAGAACATCATCCCCACAGTAAAGCATGGTTGTGGCAGCATCATGCTGTGGCTATGTTTTTTATCGGCAGGGACTGGGAAACTGGTCAGAATTGAAGGAATGATGGATGGAGCTAAATACAGGGAGGTTCTTGAGGGAAACCTGTTTGTATTCCAGAGATTTGAGACTGAGACGGAGGTTCACCTTCCAGCAGGACAATGACCCTAAGCATACTGCTAAAGCAACACTCGAGTGATTTAAGGGGCAACATTTAAATGTATTGGAATTGCCTAGTCAAAGCCCAAACCTCAATCCAATTGAGAATCTGTGGAACGACTTAAAGATTGCTGGACACCAGCGGAACCCATCCAACTTGAAGGAGCTGGAGCAGTTTTGCCTTGAAGAATGGGCAAAAATCCCAGTGGCTAGATGTGCCAAGCTTATAGAGACATACCCAAGAGACTTGCAGCTGTAATTGCTGCAAAAGGTGACTCTACAAAGTATTGACTTTGTGGGGGTGAATAGTTAAGCATGCTCAAGTTTTCAGTTTTTTTGTTTTATTTCTTGTTTTATTCATAATAAAACATATTTAGCATCTTCAAAGTGGTAGGCATGTTGTGTCAATCAAATGATACAACCCCCCCCCCCCCAAAAAAAAAAAATATTTTAATTCCAGGTAGTAAGGCAACAAAATAAGAAAAATGCCAAAGGGGGGTGAATACTTTCACAAGCCACTGTATTTTCCCTATAAATAATAGCTTGACTTACTTGTGATATTACCCAAATCAACTTCTGTGAAGGTTTGTTGTGACTATTATTAAGCTTTAGCTGCTGACTCTGACAGTTTAACTTGAGGTGATGAAGAATGTTCCAGGCCAACCAGAGCTACTCCTATAATTTAACAAAATATAACGCTTATCTTTATACAACATATTCTGAAATCAAATGTATTTATATAGCCCTTCTTACATCAGCTGATATCTCAAAGTGCTGTACAGAAACCCAGCCTAAAACCCCAAACAGCAAGCAATGCAGGTGTTGAAGCACGTTGGCTAGGAAAAACTCCCTAGAAAGTCCAAAACCTAGGAAGAAACCTAGAGAGGAACCAGGCTATGTGGGGTAACAAGTCCTCTTCTGGCTGTGCCGGGTGGAGATTATAACAGAACATGGCCAAGATGTTCAAATGTTCATAAATGACCAGCATGGTCAAATAATAAGGTAGTATTCTGTAAATCTATCTGTATAGCAGACGCAGTAGCCATCTATTATAAAGGAATACAAGTCGGATTAACCTCCTGTAAGTCTATCTGTATAGCAAACGCAGTAGCCATCTATTATAAAGAAATACAAGTCGGATTAACCTCCTGTAAGTCTATCTGTATAGCAGACGCAGTAGCCATCTATTATAAAGGAATACAAGTCGGATTAACCTCCTGCAAGTCTATCTGTATAGCAGACGCAGTAGCCATCTATTATAAAGAAATACAAGTCGGATTAACCTCTTCCAGGTATCCCGGTATTTCCCGTCCAAAACCAGAAGTGTCATTCTAAAGCATATTAATATGTCTGGATTTGATTGGAGCTTTGATCAACATGAACATTCTAACCTGATGCTACCTGAACCTGATGCTACCTGAGCCTGATGCTACCTGAACCTGATGCTACCTGAACCTGATGCTACCTGAGCCTGATGCTACCTGAACCCGATGCTACCTGAGCCTGATGCTACCTGAGCCTGATGCTACCTGAGCCTGATGCTACCTGAGCCTGATGCTATTTGAGCCTGATTGTACCTGAGCCTGATGCTAGCTGAACCCGATGCTACCTGAGCCTGATGCTACCTGAGCCTGATGCTACCTGAGCCTGATGCTACCTGAGCCTGATGCTACCTGAACCTGATGCTACCTGAACCTGATGCTACCTGAGCCTGATGCTACCTGAACCTGATGCTACCTGAGCCTGATGCTACCTGAACCTGATGCTTCCTGAGCCTGATGCTACCTGAACCTAATGCTACCTGAGCCTGATGCTACTTGATTGAGCCTGATGCTACTTGAGCCTGATTCTACCTGAGCCTGATGCTACCTGAACCTGAACCTGAAGCTGATTCTACCTGAGCCTGATGCTACCTGAGCCTGATGCTACCTGAGCCTGATGCTACCTGAGCCATACATTAAAGACATTTAATGAGCCCCCCCAAAAAAAAAATGATTGTGCCTTTAGGCACTACAGAAAAGCATAAAAGCCCATAGGTGTTGCTATGTTAAAAAACAAGATGACCCCCACAGCAGCCAGATGGAGATACACTACTGGTCAAAAGTTTGGACACAGCTACTCATTAAAACGTTTTTCTTTATTTGTACTATTTTCTACATTGTAGAATAATAGTGAAGACATCAAAACTATGAAATAACACATATGGAATCATGTAGTAACCATTAAAAGTGTCTTGTGTGTGAACATATGTGGAAACTCTCAAGACTGCTGGAAAAGCATTCCTCATGAAGGGTTGATACAGTTTTTGTTTTTGGTGGTTGTGAACATTATTTTAAGTAAATTATATGAAGGAGGAAAGAGAGAGAGGGGGAGATGGGGAGGAAGAGAGGGAGAGGGGGAGATGGAGAAAGGGGATGGTGAGGGGGAGGAGAGGGGGTAGGGGATGAAGAGAAGGAGTGGGGAGGGAGAGAGGGGGAGATGGAGAAAGGAGATAGAGAGGGGGAGGAGGAGGAGAGGGGTAGGGGATGAAGAGAAGGAGTGGGGAGGGAGAGAGGGGGAGATGGAGAAAGGGGATAGAGAGGGGGAGGGGGAGGAGAGGGGGTAGGGGATGAAGAGAAGGAGAGGGGAGAGAGAGAGGGAGAGATGGAGAAAGGGGATAGAGAGGGGGAGGAGGAGAGGGGGAGATGGAGAAATGGGATAGAGAGGGGGAGGAGGAGAGGGGGTAGAGGAGGGAGAGAGGGGGAGGAGGAGAGGGGGTAGGGGATGAAGAGAAGGAGTGGTGGAGGGAGAGAAGACGAGGGGGAGAAGGAGAGGGAGAAAGAGGAAAGGAGAGAAGGGGGCCAACCTCGTACGACCACAAAACCACATCCCCTTTTCATAAGCAGACAGTCACAGGACAGGAGCCATTGGTAATATCAAGGAAGCCAACCACAGCAGTTGGTTGAGATATTACTGGTCGCCGTAGCGATCAGAGCACAATGGTAATACAACATTAAGTTGAAAGGATGTCAACAGATTGAGGAAACATATCTCTTCTTTAAAGGGATAAGTTAGCATAACGTCTGGGACAGTTTCTTTGAGGTATTACCGGCACAATGTGACTGTCAACCTTTGAAGTCTTTGGGTTCAGTGTAGTTTGGCCGTTCCGGTGTTTTGACTGCAGAGTAATCCCAACGGTACCTGACACACGCACACACACACACGCACGCACGCACGCACACTCCACACACACACACACACACACACACACACACACACACACACACACACACACACACACACACACACACACACACACACACACACACACACACACACGCGGTACCTGTCAGCCAGAGTAAAACCTGAGTAATACTGATCTTATGAGGGCTGATTCCTTGAGATCAAGAGGGGCTTCACACACACACCGGCCCGTTCCACAGTTGAAAGATGGAGCAGAGCGGAGTTACAATCCCCTGACTAGTGCTGTGATAGTTGATATCTAGACAGGACTGTGGTGTGTCCCAACACCACCTTCTGCAGGAAACACCTAACACACACACACACACACACACACACACACACACACACACACACACACACACACACACACACACACACACACACACACACACACACACACACACACACACACACACACGACACACAGGGCCCTAATCCCCCTGTACGTCTATGATCCTGTGACACACACACTCCTAGGGCCCCAGGCCCTTTGTACCTCTGACCCTACAGTGGAGGGTGAAGTGAGGGTAGAGGTGTGGGTGAGGCGGGGTGTGACGGAGGAGGAGGCTACAAGGTATTTCGTCTGTCTAGACACACAGTCCCCTTGGGGATTAGAGAGGCGCCTTGGCTCTCTGACTCTCTCTCTCTGGCTCTCTGACTCTCTCTCTCTGGCTCTCTGACTCTCTCTCTGGCTCTCTGACTATCTCTTTGGCTCTCTGACGCTCTCTCTGGCTCTCTGACTCTCTCTTTGGCTCTCTGACTCTCTCTCTGGCTCTCTGACTCTCTCTCTCTGGCTCTCTGACTCTCTCTCTCGGGCTCTCTGACTCTCTCTCTCTGGCTCTCTGACTCTCTCTCTGGCTCTCTGACTCTGACTCTCTCTGACTCTGGCTCTCTCTGACTCTCTCTCTATGACTCTCTCTGATGTTGTGTTTCCATAAGTGGATGAATTGGTCTAATTTAGCCTGTATGATAAAGCCTCAACTCTCTTCCAATTCAAATGACCCCCACCCCCCCCCCCCAAGTTAATAATGGCATTTATATTGTTTTGTGTGACTACAGCGGCAGCAATAAAACGCTAAAATAAAGACACGTTCTGACTGAGTGACGCATCAAAGCAGACAACCCGCCCTGTTTCGGTCATTACAATTCAAAACAGCATTCTAAAATAAATCACACACGCCTCGCTGGCCTTTGGTGAGTTTCGGTCTCTCTGCTCTCTGCTCTCTGCTCTCTACTCTCTACTCTCTGCTCTCTGCTCTCTGCTCTCTGCTCTCTACTCTCTGCTCTCTACTCTCTACTCTCTACTCTCTACTCTCTACTCTCTACTCTCTTCTCTCTTCTCTCTACTCTCTACTCTCTCTCTCCCTTGTATCCTGTTGTATATAAGGACATCGGTGTCTATTGATGGTGAATACTGATAAAACACACTGAAATAAACCTCACATCATACATAACAGAAACAACATCAGGAAAATCAAGCCAGACAGAGTTCTGTGAACCTCCGATGTCAAGAGGTAGCAGAGTTGTACATTTCCTCCAATCAGCTGTCTACTTACTGGATTAGAGAAAAACGTCTCCTAATTTGGTGTGAGAAACAAAACAAATATTGAAGCAGAGGTTTAAATCACAAATCGAACCGCTGGCTGTGCTGCAGGACTGATGTGGGTTTGACTGTCAAGGTGAATCTAACGTTGTGGCCGAGGTGATGTTTAGAGGGAGACAGCAGGGTGCTGTCAGAACCAGGAGAAGGTTTGACTGTGTGGCCGTAGGCAGGCCCTGCTGCTGTGGCTCAGTTCAGTGTGGGTGGTGGCTGTGTCTCTGCGCTGGGGGCAGGGGACCACGTGCAGAACAGACACCACAACACAGAACTCCATTGATTCACACTAATCAGGGCTGGGAGGGGGGCTGAAAGGGGGTCGGGGAGAAGTGGTGCACGCGTGTGTGAAGTCAACACATTCCTCAGATTCCTCTACTTCCCTAAAGAGGCAGAAATGTCTCCATTACATTGAAGACTCGTTTTCTCTCTTCTTCCCTCTCTCTTCTCTCTCTCCAGGGGACCTCTTGCTCTCCCTCTCTCTTCTCTCTCTCTCTCTCTCCAGGGGACCTCTTGCTCTCTCTCTCTCTCTTCTCTCTCTCGCTCCAGGGGACCTTTTGCTCTTTCACTCTTTCTCTCTCTTTGGTTGGCCCTTCTTCTAGCTGCCAAGTGACTGTGCAGTTCGCTGCCTCTGCACTTACCAACAGCTTGTCTTTTTTTCTTTCTCTTGTTCCGCCCACGAGACAGCCTCGACCCGGCTTCTGGCCAGATCAGATCAGATGGCCAGCCCACGAGACAGCCCCGACCCGGCTTCTGGACGGATCAGATCAGATGGGCGGCCCACGAGACAGCGCCGACCCGGCTTCTGGACGGATCAGATCAGATGGCCAGCCCACGAGGCAGCGCCGACCCGGCTTCTGGACGGATCAGATCAGATGGCCAGCCCACGAGACAGCGCCGACCCGGCTTCTGGACGGATCAGATCAGATGGCCAGCCCACGAGACAGCGCCGACCCGGCTTCTGGACGGATCAGATCAGATGGCCGGCCCACGAGACAGCGCCGACCCGGCTTCTGGACGGATCAGATCAGATGGGCGGCCCACGAGACAGCGCCGACCCGGCTTCTGGACGGATCAGATCAGATGGGCGGCCCACGAGACAGCGCCGACCCGGCTTCTGGACGGATCAGATCAGATGGCCGGCCCACGAGACAGCGCCGACCCGGCTTCTGGACGGATCAGATCAGATGGCCGGCCCACGAGACAGCGCCGACCCGGCTTCTGGACGGATCAGATCAGATGGCCGGCCCACGAGACAGCGCCGACCCGGCTTCTGGACGGATCAGATCAGATGGCCAGCCCACGAGACAGCGCCGACCCGGCTTCTGGCCGGATCAGATCAGATGGCCGGCCCACGAGACAGCGCCGACCCGGCTTCTGGACGGATCAGATCAGATGGGCGGCCCACGAGACAGCGCCGACCCGGCTTCTGGACGGATCAGATCAGATGGCCAGCCCACGAGACAGCGCCGACCCGGCTTCTGGACGGATCAGATCAGATGGCCGGCCCACGAGACAGCGCCGACCCGGCTTCTGGACGGATCAGATCAGATGGCCGGCCCACGAGACAGCGCCGACCCGGCTTCTGGACGGATCAGATCAGATGGCCGGCCCACGAGACAGCGCCGACCCGGCTTCTGGACGGATCAGATCAGATGGCCGGCCCACGAGACAGCTCCGACCCGGCTTCTGGACGGATCAGATCAGATGGCCGGCCCACGAGACAGCGCCGACCCGGCTTCTGGCTGGATCAGATCAGATGGGCAGCGCAGCACAGAGAAGCCTATGTTTTCATTCACTGTGATCTGATCTGAACTGTATTGTCATCAGGGTCACACAGTGAGGTCCAGCTGCTGTGAGGGAGTAAGATTACTGTAAATCCTACAGTACTTATTCAGCAATGAATTGTCATAGTATTGACTCATTCTTCAGCCGACAGCCAAAGCGTTGTACGACAATGTATGGAAAATACAGTACTGTACAACAGATACTGTAAAAGAAAACTGTACCAAATTAAGGAGATGTACAGTAGCCTGAGAGAGAGAGAGAGAGAGAGAGAGAGAGAGAGAGAGAGAGAGAGAGAGAGACCCAGAGTTCTATTTAAACATTATGCTGAGGTGAGCTGGTCATTATGGAGGAAATGACATCACTCTTCAGAAGCCAGGACTGAATACGTCTGGACCCAGCAGCTACTCTGCTCACCCCTCTGTGATACACAGACACTCACTCACTCACAGAGAAAGGTGGCCTGAGAAGCCTGACAGGACAGACAGCTGTGCAGGAGAATACATTGTCAACGGCAAAGAGCCAACCGTTAGTTCTCCTGTCTTCTCTTCTCTTCCTCTGTTCCTGCTCTCCCCTCTCAGGAGCACAAGGAGAGAGAGAGAGAGAAGAGACAGAGAGGGGAGAGATACTGAGAGAGGAGAGACAGAGAGAGAGGAGAGACAGAAAAAGAGGAGAGATACTGAGAGAGGAGAGACAGAGAGAGAGGAGAGACAGCGAGGGGGAGGCAGAGAGAGTGTAAGAGAGAAAGAGAGTTACAGAGACGAAGACAGTTGAAAAGGGAGAGAAGGGGAGACAGAGAGAGAGAGAGAGTCAGGGAGAGGGAGACAGAGAGAGAGAGAGTCAGGGAGAGGGAGACAGAGAGAGGGAGCGAGTCAGGGAGAGGGAGACAGAGAGAGAGAGAGTCAGGGAGATGGAGACAGAGAGAGAGAGCGAGTCAGGGAGAGGGAGACAGAGAGAGAGAGACAGAGAGAGAGAGGCAGGGAGAGGGAGACAGAGAGAGAGAGAGAGGGAGAGGGAGACAGAGAGTGAGAGGCAGGGAGAGGGAGACAGAGAGAGAGAGAGTCAGGGAGAGGGAGACAGAGAGAGAGAGAGTCAGGGAGAGGGAGACAGAGAGAGAGAGGCAGGGAGAGGGAGACATAGAGAGAGAGTCAGGGAGAGGGAGACAGAGAGAGAGAGTCAGGGAGAGGGAGACAGAGAGAGAGAGAGAGTCAGGGAGAGGGAGAGAGAGAGAGTCAGGGAGACATAGAGAGTCAGGGAGAGGGAGAGAGAGAGACAGGGAGAGAGAGAGAGAGTCAGGGAGAGGGAGAGAGGGAGAGAGAGTCAGGGAGACAGAGTCAGGGAGAGGGAGAGAGAGAGAGAGACAGGGAGAGGGAGAGAGACAGGGAGAGGGAGAGGGAGAGAGAGAGTCAGGGAGATGGAGAGAGAGAGAGAGTCAGAGAGACATAGAGAGTCAGGGAGAGGGAGAGAGAGAGAGAGTCAGGGAGAGAGTGAAAGAGAGTCAGGGATACATAGAGAGTCAGGGAGAGGGAGAGAGAGAGAGTCAGGGAGAGGGAGACAGAGAGAGAGAGAGAGTCAGGGAGAGAGGGAGACAGAGAGAGAGAGTCAGGGAGAGAGAGAGTCAGGGAGAGGGAGAGAGAAGGTTTGCAGCACAGCAGTGTATCCATAGGAACTCTGTTTGCATTTCCCAGTGAGTGATTCTGGGGCCTCTGGCATTCAGCTGGAATTCACACATTCAACTGAGCACACAGCGCTGTCTGGAATAGCAATTGTCTATTTGGGTCAACTTATTGAAAGACATTCGAGGTACATTTCCGTCTTGAGAGAAAAGCAGAGACAAAAAAGACTGCCTCTGAATGTTGTCTTGACAGACACAGCTACCAGGGTAGCATTAACAGCCTCTGAATGTTGTCTTGACAGACACAGCTACCAGGGCCTCTGGATGTTGTCTTGACAGACACAGCTACCAGGGTAGCATTAGCAGCCTCTGAATGTTGTCTTGACAGACACAGCTACCAGGGTAGCATTAACAGCCTCTGGATGTTGTCTTGACAGACACAGCTACCAGGGTAGCATTAACAGCATATGGATGTTGTCTTGACAGACACAGCTACCAGGGTAGCATTAACCGCCTCTGGATGTTGTCTTGACAGACACAGCTACCAGGGTAGCATTAGCAGCCTCTGGATGTTGTCTTGACAGACACAGCTACCAGGGTAGCATTAACAGCCTCTGGATGTTGTCTTGACAGACACAGCTACCAGGGTAGCATTAACCGCCTCTGGATGTTGTCTTGACAGACACAGCTACCAGGGTAGCATTAACCGCCTCTGGATGTTGTCTAGACAGACACAGCTACCAGGGTAGCATTAACAGCCTCTGGATGTTGTCTTGACAGACACAGCTACCAGGGTAGCATTAACAGCCTCTGGATGTTGTCTTGACAGACACAGCTACCAGGGTAGCATTAACAACCTCTGGATGTTGTCTTGACAGACACAGCTACCAGGGTAGCATTAACAGCCTCTGAATGTTGTCTTGACAGACACAGCTACCAGGGTAGCATCAACCGCCTCTGGATGTTGTCTTGACAGACACAGCTACCAGGGTAGCATTAACAGCCTCTGGATGTTGTCTTGACAGACACAGCTACCAGGGTAGCATTAACAGCCTCTGAATGTTGTCTTGACAGACACAGCTACCAGGGTAGCATTAACAGCCTCTGGATGTTGTCTTGACAGACACAGCTACCAGGGTAGCATTAACCGCCTCTGGATGTTGTCTTGACAGACACAGCTACCAGGGTAGCATTAACAGCCTCTGAATGTTGTCTTAACAGACACAGCTACCAGGGTAGCATTAACAGCCTCTGAATGTTGTCTTGACACACACAGCTACCAGGACCTCTGAATGTTGTCTTGACAGACACAGCTACCAGGGTAGCATTAACAGCCTCTGGATGTTGTCTTGACAGACACAGCTACCAGGGTAGCATTAACAGCCTCTGGATGTTGTCTTGACAGACACAGCTACCAGGGTAGCATTAACAGCCTCTGGATGTTGTCTTGACAGACACAGCTACCAGGGTAGCATTAACAGCCTCTGGATGTTGTCTTGACAGACACAGCTACCAGGGTAGCATTAACAGCCTCTGGATGTTGTCTTGACAGACACAGCTACCAGGGTAGCATTAACAGCCTCTGGATGTTGTCTTGACAGAAACAGCTACCAGGGTAGCATTAACAGCCTCTGAATGTTGTCTTGACAGACACAGCTACCAGGGTAGCATTAACAGCCTCTGGATGTTGTCTTGACAGACACAGCTACCAGGGCCTCTGGATGTTGTCTTGACAGACACAGCTACCAGGGTAGCATTAACCGCCTCTGGATGTTGTCTTGACAGACACAGCTACCAGGGTAGCATTAACAGCCTCTGAATGTTGTCTTGACAGACACAGCTACCAGGGCCTCTGAATGTTGTCTTGACAGACACAGCTACCAGGGTAGCATTAACAGCCTCTGAATGTTGTCTTGACAGACACAGCTACCAGGGTAGAATCAACAGCCTCTGGATGTTGTCTTGACAGACACAGCTACCAGGGTAGCATTAACAGCCTCTGAATGTTGTCTTGACAGACACAGCTACCAGGGTAGCATTAACAGCCTCTGGATGTTGTCTTGACAGACACAGCTACCAGGGTAGCATTAACAGCCTCTGGATGTTGTCTTGACAGACACAGCTACCAGGGCCTCTGAATGTTGTCTTGACAGACACAGCTACCAGGGTAGCATTAACAGCCTCTGGATGTTGTCTTGACAGACACAGCTACCAGGGTAGCATTAACAGCCTCTGAATGTTGTCTTGACAGACACAGCTACCAGGGTAGCATTAACAGCCTCTGGATGTTGTCTTGACAGACACAGCTACCAGGGTAGCATTAACAGCCTCTGAATGTTGTCTTGACAGACACAGCTACCAGGGTAGCATTAACAGCCTCTGGATGTTGTCTTGACAGACACAGCTACCAGGGTAGCATTAACCGCCTCTGGATGTTGTCTTGACAGACACAGCTACCAGGGTAGCATTAACAGCCTCTGAATGTTGTCTTAAAAGACACAGCTACCAGGGTAGCATTAACCGCCTCTGGATGTTGTCTAGACAGACACAGCTACCAGGGTAGCATTAACAGCCTCTGGATGTTGTCTTGACAGACACAGCTACCAGGGTAGCATTAACAGCCTCTGAATGTTGTCTTGACAGACACAGCTACCAGGGTATCATTAACAGCCTCTGGATGTTGTCTTGACAGACACAGCTACCAGGGTAGCATTAACAGCCTCTGAATGTTGTCTTGACAGACACAGCTACCAGGGTAGCATTAACAGCCTCTGGATGTTGTCTTGACAGACACAGCTACCAGGGTAGCATTAACCGCCTCTGGATGTTGTCTTGACAGACACAGCTACCAGGTTAGCATTAACAACCTCTGGATGTTGTCTTGACAGACACAGCTACCAGGGCCTCTGAATGTTGTCTTAAAAGACACAGCTACCAGGGTAGCATTAACAGCCTCTGGATGTTGTCTTGACAGACACAGCTACCAGGGTAGCATTAACAGCCTCTGAATGTTGTCTTGACAGACACAGCTACCAGGGTAGCATTAACAGCCTCTGAATGTTGTCTTGACAGACACAGCTACCAGGGTAGCATTAACAGCCTCTGGATGTTGTCTTGACAGACACAGCTACCAGGGCCTCTGAATGTTGTCTTGACAGACACAGCCACCAGGGTAGCATTAACAGTAGTGTGGTAGGCAGTGGCACACAGTTCAGAGATAAATAGCATTTAACTCTCTCTTTGTATTTAATTTGAGGGGAAAAGAAAATTGAAAAATGAGTCCTCTGGGAACACCGGATTAATTTTACATGCCAATCAAAGCTATAACTCCATTTCCAGATTCCTGTGCTCTTGTCCAGTGGCCAGTCATTCACAGTAGTGCATTCAGTGCAGTCAGTCTCTTCTCCTCTGTCCTCAGACTGGGGCTCTACGCTGAAACAAAGAGGCCTTTCACGTTGACCTTGATACACCACCACACCCCAACACCACAGGAACCAGGGCAAAGGAATACTGTCACCCCAACACCACAGGAACCAGAGGAGAGGAGAGGAATACTGTCACCCCCCCAACACCACAGGAACCAGGGGAGAGGAGAGGAATACTGTCACCCCAACACCACAGGAACCAGAGGAGAAGAATACTGTCACCCCCCAACACCACAGGAACCAGGGGAAAGGAATACTGTCACCCAAACACCACAGAACAAGAGGAGAGGAATACTGTCACCCCAACACCACAGGAACCAGAGGAGAGGAGAGGAATACTGTCACCCCCCAACACCACAGGAACCAGGGGAAAGGAATACTGTCACCCAAACACCACAGAACAAGAGGAGAGGAATACTGTCACCCCAACACCACAGGAACCAGAGGAGAGGAGAGGAATACTGTCACCCCCCAACACCACAGAACAAGAGGAGAGGAATACTGTCACCCCAACACCACAGGAACCAGAGGAGAGGAGAGGAATACTGTCACCCCCCAACACCACAGGAACCAGAGGAGAAGAATACTGTCACCCCAACACCACAGGAACCAGAGGAGAGGAGAGGAATACTGTCACCCCCCAACACCACAGGAACCAGGGGAAAGGAATACTGTCACCCCCCAACACCACAGGAACCAGAGGAGAGGAATACTGTCACCCCCCAACACCACAGGAACCAGAGGAGAGGAATACTGTCACCGCAACACCACAGGAACCAGGGGAAAGGAATACTGTCACTCCAACACCACAGGAACCAGAGGAGAGGAGAGGAATACTGTCACCCCCCAACACCACAGGAACCAGAGGAGAGGAGAGGAATACTGTCACCCCCCAACACCACAGGAACCAGGGGAAAGGAATACTGTCACCGCAACACCACAGGAACCAGGGGAAAGGAATACTGTCACCCCCCAACACCACAGGAACCAGAGGAGAAGAATACTGTCACCCAAACACCACAGAACAAGAGGAGAGGAATACTGTAACCGCAACACCACAGGAACCAGGGGAGAGGAATACTGTCACCCCCCAACACCACAGAACAAGAGGAGAGGAATACTGTCACCCCAACACCACAGGAACCAGAGGAGAGGAGAGGAATACTGTCACCCCCCAACACCACAGGAACCAGGGGAGAGGAGAGGAATACTGTCACCCCCCAACACCACAGAACAAGAGGAGAGGAATACTGTCACCGCAACACCACAGGAACCAGGGGAGAGGAGAGGAATACTGTCACCCCCCAACACCACAGAACAAGAGGAGAGGAATACTGTCACCCCAACACCACAGGAACCAGAGGAGAGGAGAGGAATACTGTCACCCCCCAACACCACAGGAACCAGGGGAAAGGAATACTGTCACCCCAACACCACAGGAACCAGGGGAAAGGAATACTGTCACCCAAACACCACAGGAACCAGAGGAGAGGAATACTGTCACCGCAACACCACAGGAACCAGAGGAGAGGAGAGGAATACTGTCACCCCCCAACACCACAGGAACCAGGGGAAAGGAATACTGTCACCCCAACACCACAGGAACCAGAGGAGAGGAATACTGTCACCCCCCAACACCACAGGAACCAGGGGAGAGGAGAGGAATACTGTCACCCCAACACCACAGGAACCAGAGGAGAAGAATACTGTCACCCCCCAACACCACAGAACAAGAGGAGAGGAATACTGTCACCGCAACACCACAGGAACCAGAGGAGAGGAGAGGAATACTGTCACCCCCCAACACCACAGGAACCAGAGGAGAGGAATACTGTCACCCCAACACCACAGGAACCAGAGGAGAGGAGAGGCATACTGTCACCCCCCAACACCACAGGAACCAGAGGAGAGGAATACTGTCACCCCCCAACACCACAGGAACCAGGGGAGAGGAATACTGTCACCCCAACACCACAGGAACCAGAGGAGAAGAATAATGTCACCCAAACACCACAGAACAAGAGGAGAGGAATACTGTCACCGCAACACCACAGGAACCAGGGGAGAGGAGAGGAATACTGTCACCCCCCAACACCACAGGAACCAGGGGAGAGGAGAGGAATACTGTCACCCCCCAACACCACAGGAACCAGGGGAAAGGAATACTGTCACCCCAACACCACAGGAACCAGAGGAGAGGAATACTGTCACCCCCCAACACCACAGGAACCAGGGGAGAGGAATACTGTCACCGCAACACCACAGGAACCAGAGGAGAGGAGAGGAATACTGTCACCCCCCAACACCACAGGAACCAGGGGAAAGGAATACTGTCACCCCAACACCACAGGAACCAGAGGAGAGGAATACTGTCACCCCCCAACACCACAGGAACCAGAGGAGAGGAATACTGTCACCCCCCAACACCACAGGAACCAGGGGAGAGGAATACTGTCACCCCCCAACACCACAGGAACTAGGGGAGAGAAATACTGTCACTCCAACACCACAGGAACCAGAGGAGAGGAATAATGTCACCCCCCAACACCACAGGAACCAGAGGAGAGGAATACTGTCACCCCCCAACACCACAGGAACCAGAGGAGAGGAGAGGAATACTGTCACCCCCCAACACCACAGGAACCAGGGGAGAGGAGAGGAGAGGAATACTGTCACCCCCCAACACCACAGGAACCAGAGGAGAGGAATACTGTCACCCCCCAACACCACAGGAACCAGAGGAGAGGAGAGGAATACTGTCACCCCAACACCACAGGAACCAGGGGAAAGGAATACTGTCACCCCAACACCACAGGAACCAGAGGAGAGGAATACTGTCACCCCCCAACACCACAGGAACCAGGGGAGAGGAGAGGAATACTGTCACCCCCCAACACCACAGGAACCAGAGGAGAGGAATACTGTCACCCCAACACCACAGGAACCAGGGGAAAGGAGTACTGTCACTCCAACACCACAGGAACCAGAGGAGAGGAATACTGTCACCCCCCAACACCACAGGAACCAGAGGAGAGGAGAGGAATACTGTCACCCCAACACCACAGGAACCAGAGGAGAGGAGAGGAATACTGTCACCCCCCAACACCACAGGAACCAGAGGAGAGGAATACTGTCACCCCAACACCACAGGAACCAGAGGAGAGGAGAGGAATACTGTCACCCCCCAACACCACAGGAACCAGAGGAGAGGAATACTGTCACCCCAACACCACAGGAACCAGGGGAAAGGAGTACTGTCACTCCAACACCACAGGAACCAGGGGAAAGGAGTACTGTCACCCCCCAACACCACAGGAACCAGAGGAGAGGAATACTGTCACCCCCCAACACCACAGGAACCAGAGGAGAGGAGAGGAATACTGTCACCCCAACACCACAGGAACCAGGGGAAAGGAGTACTGTCACTCCAACACCACAGGAACCAGAGGAGAGGAATACTGTCACCCCCCAACACCACAGGAACCAGAGGAGAGGAATACTGCCACCCCCCAACACCACAGGAACCAGATGAGAGGAGAGGAATACTGTCACCCCAACACCACAGGAACCAGGGGAGAGGAATACTGTCACCCAAACACCCCAGGAACCAGAGGAGAGGAGATTAATACTGTCACCCCAACACCACAGGAACCAGGGGAAAGGAATAATGTCACCCCCCAACACCACAGGAACCAGAGGAGAGGAGATGAATACTGTCACCCCAACACCACAGGAACCAGGGGAAAGGAATACTGTCACCCCCCAACACCACAGGAACCAGAGGAGAGGAATACTGTCACCCCAACACCACAGGAACCAGGGGAAAGGAATACTGTCACCCCAACACCACAGGAACCAGAGGAGAGGAATACTGTCACCCCCCAACACCACAGGAACCAGAGGAGAGGAGATGAATACTGCCACCCCCAACACCACAGGTACCAGGGGAGAGGAATACTGTCACCCAAACACCACAGGAACCAGGGGAGAAGAAGAACACTCCATCTCTCTGTATGTCTGTCTCTCTCTCTGTTTCTCTCTCTGTTTCTCTCTGTTTCTCTCTCTCTCTCTCTCTGTTTCTCTCTCTCTCTCTCTGTTTCTCTGTCTGTTTCTCTCTCTCTCTGTTTCTCTCTCTCTCTCTGTTTCTCTCTCTCTCCGTTCCTCTCTCTCTCTCCATCTCTCTCTCTGTTTCTCTCTCTCATTCTAACCAGTGATATTAATTTCCCCCAGTGACCAGTGTCTCCCAGCAGCCAGAGTCTGAGTGAAATCTGGAATTAGGGGTATTGTTTCCTATGGGAGGGGTCGGGGGCATCTGTTCAAACCAGAAGCCTGGAGCTAAATAACCAGTAAGTTAGTAGATCTAGTGGCTCACTTCAAACCGTATCACTGAAGGGTTACAGATTGTGTGATAACATGTAAACGTAGTAAATTACCGAGCCGCCAAACGCAGCATTCAGGGTGAATAGAGGTTCTGCTAACGTTTAAAGGTAAATCACTCTGTAACGCTGAACATTACTGATGCAAAGACACTGACCTTAACTGTGACTCTGCACCGCCCTGCAAGGTGAGGAGACTAAACATTCATAACAGGAACCAGGAAAGTCTTCAATAGGAAATGACCAGGAACACTGAAGTCTGTCTGTGGGCGTTCTAGGTTGGTTTTGTCCTTGGTGATTTGGTTTGTGTAAATATAGTCACTTCACACACAAGACAAACACAATGGTCCAGGGAATAAAACCTTTCAATCACTGGAGAAAAATAAATAAATAACGTTTTTATAATTCAACAGCCTAGGGACATAGTACAGACTGCAATTTATACTTCTATATTTTTATTACAATTAAAATAAAAAATCTGGCTTTTAATGTATACATTTCTTTCATAAGAAACATCTTCAAAACTGTACATGAAGCTTTTCACAAAGCAGTTGGATCCTCCGTTTCAGAAATGTTCCTGGTTCACATCTTCTACACATCAGGTCCAGAGAGGGTCTGTTACATTAGAAACCTCACATCGTCTGACTGTTGATGTACGTCTCAGAGAATGAAGTCTGAGAACATTCCAATGGAACAGTCTTGGAACATTCCAGAACGGTCTAGAACATTCCGGAACAGGTTTAGAACATTCCACAACAACAACAACGTTGGCTTTGAGAAATTAGTTCAATCTGTCTGCCTGCCTGCACCCCTCTATGGAGAGAGAAGAAGGGATGAGCCACAGGCCAAAAGAAAGGCTGACAGCTGTAGTACACCATGTCCAGCAAGAGACAAAATGGATGCCTTTTCTCTTATATGTCATACAACAGTTACTGTCACAGACTTACTATCAACTCTACCACTTTCTCTAGCACTGTACAGCTTCAACTACCTCAGTAACAGACACACACAGGGCCAGTCATTGGCACCAGGCACGTGCTCGACACATACAGGAAGTGGGCTGTGGCCCGCAGGGAGGCATGTGCTGTAATTAACTTCATGTTTCCCAGATGGTTGTTTATTTACCCAGCAGCCCCAGCAGGCAGGCAGAACAGGAGTATAACAGGCAGCCCAAGCAGGCCGACAGGCAGCAGAAAGTGAGTCTCCTGTCATGGACTATGATTTTAACACCAAACAGAGCGGACCTGATCCATGCTGTCTTCTCAGAGGCGACAGAAACCACCCCCAATACACCCTGCCTGACACTCAAAATTCAGATTCTTCTCTTCAAATGGATGCTAAACAACAACCATTGATTTTGAAGTTTAACAAACCATACAACTCTGTGCACAAGGGCCTACTTTGAACAATTTACCTCTGAAAGTTACTCAGTACCCGTTTTTTAAAATGGTATGGGAGTAGTTCTGTGCCAACAATAAAAAGGGGTTTAAGGCGCCCTGTGTACGGAGACAGAAATCACTCCGCCAATTCCTGGCTGAAAACAATCTTAGTTTTCCTCATTTCAGTCTGTGATAAAACATGTGAGTATATTGTAGAAAATCATTGTAAATCAGATGTTATTGGTCACATAGCAGATGTTAATGTGAGTGTAGAGAAATGCTTGTGCTTCTAGTTCCGACCGTGCAGTAATAACCAACGAGTAATCTAACTATTTCACAACAACTACCTTATATACACAAGTGTAAAGGAATGAATAAGAATATGTACATATAAATATATGGATGACTGATGGCCGTGCAGCATAGGCAAGATGCAGTAGATGGTATAGAATACAGTATATACATATGAGATCAGTAATGTAGGGTATGTAAACATTATATAAAGTGACTGGTGATACATTTATTACATCCATTGTTTAATTATTAAAGTGGCTAGTGATATATTTTACATCATTTCCCATCAATTCCCATTATTAAAGTGGCTGGAGTTGAGTCAGTGTGTTGGCAGCAGCCACTCAATGTTAGTGGTGGCTGTTTAACAGTCTGATGGCCTTGAGATAGAAGCTGTTTTTCAGTCTCTCGGTCCCAGCTTTGATGCACCTGTACTGACCTCGCCTTCTGGATGATAGCAGGGTGAACAGGCAGTGGCTCGGGTGGTTGATGTCCTTGATGATCTTTATGGCCTTCCTGTAACATCGGGTGGTGTAGGTGTCCTGGAGGGCAGGTAGTTTGCCCCCGGTGATGCGTTGGGCAGACCTCACTACCCTCTGGAGAGCCTTACGGTTGAGGGCGGAGCAGACCTCACTACCCTCTGGAGAGCCTTACGGTTGAGGGCGGAGCAGACCTCACTACCCTCTGGAGAGCCTTACGGTTGTGGGCGGAGCAGACCTCACTACCCTCTGGAGAGCCTTACGGTTGAGGGCGGAGCAGACCTCACTACCCTCTGGAGAGCCTTACGGTTGAGGGCGGAGCAGACCTCACTACCCTCTGGAGAGCCTTACGGTTGAGGGCGGAGCAGACCTCACTACCCTCTGGAGAGCCTTACGGTTGTGGGCGGAGCAGACCTCACTACCATCTGGAGAGCCTTACGGTTGAGGGCGGAGCAGACCTCACTACCATCTGGAGAGCCTTACGGTTGTGGGCGGAGCAGACCTCACTACCCTCTGGAGAGCCTTACGGTTGTGGGCGGAGCAGACCTCACTACCATCTGGAGAGCCTTACGGTTGTGGGCGGAGCAGACCTCACTACCCTCTGGAGAGCCTTACGGTTGTGGGCGGAGCAGACCTCACTACCCTCTGGAGAGCCTTACGGTTGAGGGCGGAGCAGACCTCACTACCCTCTGGAGAGCCTTACGGTTGTGGGCGGAGCAGACCTCACTACCCTCTGGAGAGCCTTACGGTTGTGGGCGGAGCAGACCTCACTACCCTCTGGAGAGCCTTACGGGTGTGGTCGGAGCAGACCTCACTACCCTCTGGAGAGCCTTACGGTTGTGGGCGGAGCAGACCTCACTACCCTCTGGAAAGCCTTACGGGTGTGGTCGGAGCAGACCTCACTACCCTCTGGAGAGCCTTACGGTTGAGGGCGGAGCAGACCTCACTACCCTCTGGAGAGCCTTACGGTTGAGGGCGGAGCAGACCTCACTACCCTCTGGAGAGCCTTACGGTTGAGGGCGGAGCAGACCTCACTACCCTCTGGAGAGCCTTACGGTTGTGGTCGGAGCAGTTGCCGTACCAGACAGTGATACAGCCCGACAGGATGCTCTTGTCCAAAAGGCTGTGAAATATGTTTTCCACAACCAAACATATTGTATTTTCAGCTGTCTGTACAAAACCCAAAGTAAAAGACGCAAAAACTAAACTTAAGAACCGGAAGCACTGCAATAGCACACATAGAACATATCTACAGCTTCCTAGACTTGCTTTCAACGACAATCACAGATCTATAACTACATTTCTATATGAATTTGTTCCAAGTCACCCAGAAAGTTACATATCATTTAAAAAAAATGTTTTTTTACAAATATTTCCTGAGCTCCTCTCCTCCTAGATACGGCACAGATACGTAAATCCTATACCTTATGATGTATTTTGTGACTCTCTGGTTTGACATGTATGAATGTGTTATTCAATATGTTTCTATGGCCTATAGTAGTAAAGGCCAAATGT
>NC_143034.1:74791370-74848870 GCF_057628025.1 Oncorhynchus mykiss | reverse complement strand
CTGGCTGGCTGGCTGGCTGACTGGCAGGCTGACTGGCTGGCTGACTGGCTAACTGGCTGGCTGGCTGACTGGCCGGCCGGCTGACTGGCTGGCTGACTGGCCGGCCGGCTGACTGGCTGGCTGACTGGCCGGCCGGCTGACTGGCTGGCTGACTGGATGGCTGGCTGGCTGACTGGCTGGCTGACTGGCTGACTGGCTGGCTGACTGGCTAACTGGCTGACTGGCTGGCTGGCTGGCTGGCTGACTGGCCGGCCGGCTGGCTGGCTGACTGGCTGGCTGACTGGCCGGCCGGCTGACTGGCTGGCTGACTGGCTGGCTGGCTGACTGTGTATTCTGTCTGTTAGCCCAGGTGGACTGAACACTTCGTCTCTCTCACAGGGCCGAGAACAACTCTCTATTCAAACAGTCCAGGTAAATAACGTCAAGAACACATTATAATTCAAGGATTCACACGACCAGATGTATCTGTTACATTCAGATATAACCATGGTAACTCTTTATACACCCATTTACATACTGGATATAAACGAATGATTAGCAGTCTTTAAAGACAAGACAAGCCCTATATGAAGTAGACCTGGGTGTTTCTGAGACGAGAGCCCCATCTCTACAGCCCTGCCCTGCCCTGCCACCTCTGACCTGTTCACAAACCACTTACAGACGAGACCATGACCCGTAGGCATGTTTCCAGACAGGGAGATCATTTTTTTAGACAGGTTTGTCTGAAGTCCAGGTTGAGGTCACTGAGGAGGGGGTGAGGGGAGGGTGAGGGTGGGGGGTTGAAGAGGCGTTGAGGAGGGGTCAGAGGTTACCCAGCCACAGGCTCAGGGGCTTAGGAACAGCTGGAGAGGAGGGTGACATCAGAGTAGCCGACCGAAGGAATGACCGACCTCACCCCCCTCGTTCCCAGAGCAACGAGTAGGGAGCAGGGCCTTTAATGAGAGGACTGAGGCTGCCACCATAGCACCAGAGGACCTCTGGGATACGGTGCACCACAGGCTCCAAACCCTGACCCTGGGATGTGTCCCAAATGCCTCCCTATTCCCTTTATACTGCACAAATTTTGACTAGGCACTTAGGGGATAGGGTGCCATTTGCAAGGCAGCTCCAGTTGTTGCAGCTAGGTTCTCTCTCTCTCTCTCTCTCTCTCTCTTTCTCTCTGGTGTCATTCTCTCTCTCTCTGGTCTCCTTCTCTCTCTCTCTGGTCTCCTTCTCTCTCTCTCTCTGGTCTCCTCTCTATCTTTCTGGTCTCCTTCTCTCTCTCTCTCTGGTCTCCTTCTCTCTCTCTCTGGTCTCCTTCTCTCTCTCTCTGGTCTCCTTCTCTCTCTCTTTCTGGTCTCCTTCTCTCTCTCTCTCTGGTCTCCTCCTTTCTCGCTGGTCTCCTTCTCGCTCTCTCTGGTATCCTTCTCTCTCTCTCTGGTCTCCTTCTCTCTCTTTCTGGTCTCCTCTCTCTCTCTCTGGTCTCCTCTCTCTCTCTGGTCTCCTCCTCTCTCTGGTCTCCTCTCTCTCTCTCTGGTCTCCTCTCTCTCTCTGGTATCCTTCTCTTGCTCTCTGGTCTCCTTCTCTCTCTCTCTGGTCTCCTCTCTCTCTCTGGTATCCTTCTCTCGCTCTCTGGTCTCCTTCTCTCTCTCTCAGGTCTCCGCTCCCTCTCTCTCTCTGGTCTCCTTCTCTCTCTCTCTCTGGTCTCACTCTCTCTCTCTGGTCTCCTCTCTCTCTTTCTGGTCTCCTTCCCTCTCTCTCTCTGGTCTCCTCCTCTCTCTCTCTCTGGTCTCCTCCTCTCTCTCTCTCTGGTCTCCTCCTCTCTCTCTCTGGTATCCTTCTCTCACTCTCTGGTATCCTTCTCTCTCTCTTTCTGGTCTCCTTCTCTCTCTCTTTCTGGTCTCCTTCTCTCTCTCTCTCTGGTCTCCTCCTTTCTCGCTGGTCTCCTCTCTCTCTCTGGTATCCTTCTCTCTCTCTCTGGTCTCCTTCTCTCTCTTTCTGGTCTCCTCTCTCTCTCTCTGGTCTCCTCTCTCTCTCTGGTCTCCTCCTCTCTCTGGTCTCCTCTCTCTCTCTCTGGTCTCCTCTCTCTCTCTGGTATCCTTCTCTTGCTCTCTGGTCTCCTTCTCTCTCTCTCTGGTCTCCTCTCTCTCTCTGGTATCCTTCTCTCGCTCTCTGGTCTCCTCTCTCTCTCTCTGGTCTCCTCCTCTCTCTCTCTGGTCTCCTCTCTCTCTCTGGTCTCCTCTCTCTCTCTCTGGTCTCCTCCTCTCTCTCTCTCTGGTCTCCTTCTCTCTCTCTGGTCTCCTTCTCTCTCTCTCTGATCTCCTGCTCTCTGGTCTCCTTCTCTCTCTCTCTGGTCTCCTTCTCTCTCTCTCTGGTCGGGGCTCAGATGTCAGACATGAAACGTTGCCACAGGAATGGCATGGCATGATCTGAGTGGGAGTCAGCTTTCTCTACCCAGCCAAACACACGCTGTACTGATCCCATCACAGCCACTTCACAGAGAGGGGATGGAGGGATGGGAAGAGCGCTGGAGGGAAGGAGAGGGGGAGATGGTGTCCCCAGCTACACCATCTGGTCCCAGATGCATTCTCCTCTAATGGAGGGCAGCTCAGCAATACCACCCTTCTCTGATCACAACCACTACAGAAGAACGTGGAAGAGAGGGGAGACAGGACGCATAGATGAAGGGAAGAGGAATGAAAGACAAGAGGAGACAGTGGGACAAATATAGATGTAGGAAAGATATATAGAGAGAGAGGAGACAGAGAGAAGGAGAAATATAGATGTAGGAAAGATATATAGAGAGAGGGGAGGAAGAGAAAAGGGAGAAATATAGATGTAGGAAAGATATATAGAGAGAGAGGAGACAGAGAAAAGGAGAAATATAGATGTAGGAAAGATATATAGAGAGAGAGGAGGCAGAGAAAAGGAGAAATATAGATGTAGGAAAGATATATAGAGAGAGAGGAGACAGAGAAAAGGAGAAATATAGATGTAGGAAAGATATATATAGAGAGAGGAGACAGAGAGAAGGAGAAATATAGATGTAGGAAAGATATATAGAGAGAGGGGAGGGAGAGAAAAGGAGAAATATAGATGTAGGAAAGATATATAGAGAGAGGAGACAGAGAAAATGAGAAATATAGATGTAGGAAAGATATATAGAGAGAGAGGAGACAGAGAAAAGGAGAAATATAGATGTAGGAAATATATATAAAAAGAGGAGACAGAGAAAAGGAGAAATATAGATGTAGGAAAGATATATAGAGAGAGAGGAGGCAGTGAAAAGGAGACATATAGATGTAGGAAAGATATATAGAGAGAGAGGAGGTAGAGAAAAGGAGACATATAGATGTAGGAAAGATATATAGAGAGAGGAGACAGGGAAAATGAGAAATATAGATGTAGGAAAGATATATAGAGAGAGAGGAGACAGAGAAAAGGAGAAATATAGATGTAGGAAATATATATAGAGAGAGGGGAGGGAGAGAAAAGGGATAAATATAGATGTAGGAAAGATTTATAGAGAGAGAGGAGACAGAGAAAAGGAGAAATATAGATGTAGGAAAGATATATAGAGAGAGGGGAGGGAGAGAAAAGGGAGAAATATAGATGTAGGAAAGATTTATAGAGAGAGAGGAGACAGAGAAAAGGAGAAATATAGATGTAGGAAAGATATATAGAGAGAGAGGAGACAGAGAAAAGGAGAAATATAGATGTAGGAAAGATATATTGAGAGAGAGGAGACAGAGAAAAGGAGAAATATAGATGTAGGAAAGATATATAGAGAGAGAGGAGGTAGAGAGAAGGAGAACTATTGATGTAGGAAAGATATATAGAGAGAGAGGAGACAGTGTGAGAAATATAGATGTAGGAAAGATATATATAGAGAGAGGAGACAGAGAAAAGCATAAATATAGATGTAGGAAAGATATATATAGAGAGAGGAGACAGAGAAAAGGAGAAATATAGATGTAGAAAAGATATATAGAGAGAGAGGAGACAGAGAAAAGGGAGAAATATAGATGTATGAAAGATATATAGAGAGAGGAGACAGAGAAAAGGAGAAATATAGATGTAGGAAAGATATATAGAGAGAGAGGAGACAGAGAAAAGGAGAAATATAGATGTAGGAAAGATATATAGAGAGAGAGGAGACAGAGAAAAGGAGAAATATAGATGTAGAAAAGATATATAGAGAGAGGAGACAGAGAAAAGGAGAAATATAGATGTAGGAAAGATATATAGAGAGAGAGGAGACAGAGAAAAGGAGAAATATAGATGTAGGAAAGATATATAGAGAGAGAGGAGACAGAGAAAAGGAGAAATATAGATGTAGAAAAGATATATAGAGAGAGAGGAGACAGAGAAAAGGAGAAATATAGATGTAGAAAAGATATATAGAGAGAGAGGAGACAGAGAAAAGGAGAAATATAGATGTAGAAAAGATATATAGAGAGAGGAGGTAGAGAAAAGGGAGAAATATAGATGTAGGAAAGATATATATAGAGAGAGAGGAGGTAGAGAAAAGAGAGAAATATAGATGTAGAAAAGATATATAGAGAGAGGAGGTAGAGAAAAGGGAGAAATATAGATGTAGGAAAGATATATATAGAGAGAGAGGAGGTAGAGAAAAGGAGAAATATAGATGTAGGAAAGATATATAGAGAGAGGAGACAGTGGGAGAAATATAGATGTAGGAAAGATATATAGAGAGAGGAGACAGAGAAAAGGGAGAAATGTAGATGTAGGAAAGATATATAGAGAGAGAGGAGACAGTGAAAAGGATAAATATAGATGTAGGAAAGATATATAGAGAGAGAGGAGACAGAGAAAAGGATAAATATAGATGTAGGAAAGATATATAGAGAGAGAGGAGACAGAGAAAAGGAGAAATATAGATGTAGGAAAGATATATAGAGAGAGAGAGGAGGCAGAGAGAAGGAGAAATATAGATGTAGGAAAGATATATATAGAGAGAGAGGAGGGAGAGAAAAGGAGAAATATAGATGTAGGAAAGATATATAGAGAGAGAGAGGAGACAGAGAAAAGGGAGAAATATAGATGTAGAAAAGATATATAGAGAGAGAGGAGGCAGAGAAAAGAGAGAAATATAGATGTAGGAAAGATATATAGAGAGAGAGGAGGTAGAGAGAAGGAGAACTATTGATGTAGGAAAGATATATAGAGAGAGAGGAGACAGTGTGAGAAATATAGATGTAGGAAAGATATATATAGAGAGAGGAGACAGAGAAAAGCATAAATATAGATGTAGGAAAGATATATATAGAGAGAGGAGACAGAGAAAAGGAGAAATATAGATGTAGAAAAGATATATAGAGAGAGAGGAGACAGAGAAAAGGGAGAAATATAGATGTATGAAAGATATATAGAGAGAGGAGACAGAGAAAAGGAGAAATATAGATATAGGAAAGATATATAGAGAGAGAGGAGACAGAGAAAAGGAGAAATATAGATGTAGGAAAGATATATAGAGAGAGAGGAGACAGAGAAAAGGAGAAATATAGATGTAGAAAAGATATATAGAGAGAGGAGACAGAGAAAAGGAGAAATATAGATGTAGGAAAGATATATAGAGAGAGAGGAGACAGAGAAAAGGAGAAATATAGATGTAGGAAAGATATATAGAGAGAGAGGAGACAGAGAAAAGGAGAAATATAGATGTAGAAAAGATATATAGAGAGAGAGGAGACAGAGAAAAGGAGAAATATAGATGTAGAAAAGATATATAGAGAGAGAGGAGACAGAGAAAAGGAGAAATATAGATGTAGAAAAGATATATAGAGAGAGGAGGTAGAGAAAAGGGAGAAATATAGATGTAGGAAAGATATATATAGAGAGAGAGGAGGTAGAGAAAAGAGAGAAATATAGATGTAGAAAAGATATATAGAGAGAGGAGGTAGAGAAAAGGGAGAAATATAGATGTAGGAAAGATATATATAGAGAGAGAGGAGGTAGAGAAAAGGAGAAATATAGATGTAGGAAAGATATATAGAGAGAGGAGACAGTGGGAGAAATATAGATGTAGGAAAGATATATAGAGAGAGGAGACAGAGAAAAGGGAGAAATGTAGATGTAGGAAAGATATATAGAGAGAGAGGAGACAGTGAAAAGGATAAATATAGATGTAGGAAAGATATATAGAGAGAGAGGAGACAGAGAAAAGGATAAATATAGATGTAGGAAAGATATATAGAGAGAGAGGAGACAGAGAAAAGGAGAAATATAGATGTAGGAAAGATATATAGAGAGAGAGAGGAGGCAGAGAGAAGGAGAAATATAGATGTAGAAAAGATATATAGAGAGAGAGGAGGCAGAGAAAAGAGAGAAATATAGATGTAGGAAAGATATATAGAGAGAGAGAGGAGACAGAGAAAAGGGAGAAATATAGATGTAGAAAAGATATATAGAGAGAGAGGAGGCAGAGAAAAGAGAGAAATATAGATGTAGGAAAGATATATAGAGAGAGAGAGGAGGGAGAATATAGATGTAGGAAAGATATATAGAGAGAGAGGAGGTAGAGAAAAGGAGAAATATAGATGTAGGAAAGATATATAGAGAGAGAGGAGACAGAGAAAAGGAGAAATATAGATGTAGGAAAGATATATAGAGAGAGAGAGGAGGCAGAGAAAAGGAGAAATATAGATGTAGGAAAGATATATAGAGAGAGAGGAGACAGAGAGAAGGAGACATATAGATGTAGAAAAGATATATAGAGAGAGAGGAGACAGAGAAAAGGAGAAATATAGATGTAGGAAAGATATATAGAGAGAGAGGAGGCAGAGAAAAGGGAGAAATATAGATGTAGGAAAGATATATAGAGAGAGAGGAGGGAGAGAAAAGGGAGAAATATAGATGTAGGAAAGATATATATAGAGAGAGGAGACAGTGGGAGAAATATAGATGTAGGAAAGATATATATAGAGAGAGAGGAGGCAGAGAAAAGGAGAAATATAGATGTAGGAAAGATAAATAGAGAGAGAGGAGACAGAGAAAAGGAGAAATATAGATGTAGGAAAGATATATATAGAGAGAGGAGGGAGAGAAAAGGGAGAAATATAGATGTAGGAAAGATATATAGAGAGAGAGGAGGCAGAGAAAAGGGAGAAATATAGATGTAGGAAAGATATATAGAGAGAGAGGAGGGAGAGAAAAGGGAGAAATATAGATGTAGGAAAGATATATAGAGAGAGAGGAGACAGTGGGAGAAATATAGATGTAGGAAAGATATATAGAGAGAGAGGAGACAGAGAAAAGGGAGAAATATAGATGTAGGAAAGATATATAGAGAGAGGAGACAGAGAAAAGGGAGAAATATAGATGTAGAAAAGATATATAGAGAGAGAGGAGACAGAGAAAAGGAGAAATATAGATGTAGAAAAGATATATAGAGAGAGGAGGTAGAGAAAAGGGAGAAATATAGATGTAGGAAAGATATATATAGAGAGAGAGGAGGTAGAGAAAAGAGAGAAATATAGATGTAGAAAAGATATATAGAGAGAGGAGGTAGAGAAAAGGGAGAAATATAGATGTAGGAAAGATATATATAGAGAGAGAGGAGGTAGAGAAAAGGAGAAATATAGATGTAGGAAAGATATATAGAGAGAGGAGACAGTGGGAGAAATATAGATGTAGGAAAGATATATAGAGAGAGGAGACAGAGAAAAGGGAGAAATGTAGATGTAGGAAAGATATATAGAGAGAGAGGAGACAGTGAAAAGGATAAATATAGATGTAGGAAAGATATATAGAGAGAGAGGAGACAGAGAAAAGGATAAATATAGATGTAGGAAAGATATATAGAGAGAGAGGAGACAGAGAAAAGGAGAAATATAGATGTAGGAAAGATATATAGAGAGAGAGAGGAGGCAGAGAGAAGGAGAAATATAGATGTAGAAAAGATATATAGAGAGAGAGGAGGCAGAGAAAAGAGAGAAATATAGATGTAGGAAAGATATATAGAGAGAGAGAGGAGACAGAGAAAAGGGAGAAATATAGATGTAGAAAAGATATATAGAGAGAGAGGAGGCAGAGAAAAGAGAGAAATATAGATGTAGGAAAGATATATAGAGAGAGAGAGGAGGGAGAATATAGATGTAGGAAAGATATATAGAGAGAGAGGAGGTAGAGAAAAGGAGAAATATAGATGTAGGAAAGATATATAGAGAGAGAGGAGACAGAGAAAAGGAGAAATATAGATGTAGGAAAGATATATAGAGAGAGAGAGGAGGCAGAGAAAAGGAGAAATATAGATGTAGGAAAGATATATAGAGAGAGAGGAGACAGAGAGAAGGAGACATATAGATGTAGAAAAGATATATAGAGAGAGAGGAGACAGAGAAAAGGAGAAATATAGATGTAGGAAAGATATATAGAGAGAGAGGAGGCAGAGAAAAGGGAGAAATATAGATGTAGGAAAGATATATAGAGAGAGAGGAGGGAGAGAAAAGGGAGAAATATAGATGTAGGAAAGATATATATAGAGAGAGGAGACAGTGGGAGAAATATAGATGTAGGAAAGATATATATAGAGAGAGAGGAGGCAGAGAAAAGGAGAAATATAGATGTAGGAAAGATAAATAGAGAGAGAGGAGACAGAGAAAAGGAGAAATATAGATGTAGGAAAGATATATATAGAGAGAGGAGGGAGAGAAAAGGGAGAAATATAGATGTAGGAAAGATATATAGAGAGAGAGGAGGCAGAGAAAAGGGAGAAATATAGATGTAGGAAAGATATATAGAGAGAGAGGAGGGAGAGAAAAGGGAGAAATATAGATGTAGGAAAGATATATAGAGAGAGAGGAGACAGTGGGAGAAATATAGATGTAGGAAAGATATATAGAGAGAGAGGAGACAGAGAAAAGGGAGAAATATAGATGTAGGAAAGATATATAGAGAGAGGAGACAGAGAAAAGGGAGAAATATAGATGTAGGAAAGATATATATAGAGAGAGAGGAGACAGAGAAAAGGAGAAATATAGATGTAGGAAAGATATATAGAGAGAGAGGAGACAGAGAAAAGGGAGAAATATAGATGTAGGAAAGATATATAGAGAGAGGAGACAGAGAAAAGGGAGAAATATAGATGTAGGAAAGATATATAGAGAGAGAGAGGAGACAGAGAAAAGGAGAAATATAGATGTAGGAAAGATATATAGAGAGAGAGAGGAGGCAGAGAAAAGGGAGAAATATAGATGTAGGAAAGATATATAGAGAGAGGAGACAGAGAAAAGGGAGAAATATAGATGTAGGAAAGATATATAGAGAGAGAGAGGAGACAGAGAAAAGGAGACATATAGATGTAGGAAAGATATATAGAGAGAGGAGTCAGAGAAAAGGAGAATTATAGATGTAGAAAAGATATATAGAGAGAGAGGAGGTAGAGAAAAGGAGAACTATAGATGTAGGAAAGATATATAGAGAGAGAGGAGACAGTGAAAAGGAGAAATATAGATGTAGGAAAGATATATAGAGAGAGAGGAGACAGAGAAAAGGAGAAATATAGATCTAGGAAAGATATATAGAGAGAGAGGAGACAGAGAAAAGGAGAAATATAGATGTAGGAAAGATATATAGAGAGAGAGGAGACAGAGAAAAGGAGACATATAGATGTAGGAAAGATATATAGAGAGAGAGGAGGTAGAGAAAAGGAGACATATAGATGTAGGAAAGATATATAGAGAGAGAGGAGGTAGAGAGAAGGAGAACTATAGATGTAGGAAAGATATATAGAGAGAGAGGAGACAGTGTGAGAAATATAGATGTAGGAAAGATATATATAGAGAGAGGAGACAGAGAAAAGGATAAATATAGATGTAGGAAAGATATATAGAGAGAGAGGAGACAGAGAAAAGGAGAAATATAGATGTAGGAAAGATATATAGAGAGAGAGGAGACAGAGAAAAGGAGAAATATAGATGTAGGAAAGATATATAGAGAGAGGAGACAGAGAAAATGAGAAATATAGATGTAGGAAAGATATATAGAGAGAGAGGAGACAGAGAAAAGGAGAAATATAGATGTAGGAAAGATATATAGAGAGAGAGGAGACAGAGAAAAGGAGAAATATAGATGTAGGAAAGATATATAGAGAGAGAGGAGACAGAGAAAAGGGAGAAATATAGATGTAGGAAAGATATATAGAGAGAGAGGAGACAGAGAAAAGGAGAAATATAGATGTAGGAAAGATATATAGAGAGAGAGG
Source organism: Oncorhynchus mykiss (assembly GCF_057628025.1). NCBI lineage: Eukaryota > Metazoa > Chordata > Actinopteri > Salmoniformes > Salmonidae > Oncorhynchus > Oncorhynchus mykiss. The sequence goes on along the minus strand of NC_143034.1, from coordinate 74,838,666 downwards.
AGACAGAGAAAAGGAGAAATATAGATGTAGAAAAGATATATATAGAGAGAGGAGACAGAGAAAAGGAGAAATATAGATGTAGGAAAGATATATAGAGAGAGAGGAGACAGAGAAAAGGGAGAAATATAGATGTAGGAAAGATATATAGAGAGAGAGGAGACAGAGAAAAGGAGAAATATAGATGTAGGAAAGATATATAGAGAGAGAGGAGACAGAGAAAAGGAGAAATATAGATGTAGGAAAGATATATAGAGAGAGAGGAGACAGAGAAAAGGAGAAATATAGATGTAGAAAAGATATATAGAGAGAGAGGAGGCAGAGAAAAGGGAGAAATATAGATGTAGGAAAGATATATAGAGAGAGAGGAGGTAGAGAAAAGGAGAAATATAGATGTAGGAAAGATATATATAGAGAGAGAGGAGACAGAGAAAAGGAGAAATATAGATGTAGGAAAGATATATAGAGAGAGAGGAGACAGTGAAAAGGAGAAATATAGATGTAGGAAATATATATATAGAGAGAGAGGACGCAGAGAAAGGGGAGAAAGTGTGAGGAATAAAGTTCCTTCTCTCAACATCTGGTGTGAGAAACATTCCAGAGAGATGGAGACAGCAACTCAATCCCAGCAGAGCAGGTCTGACAGAGACAACTGGAAAGAAGTGGAGAAAAACAGACAGGGAGAGGAAGAGGAAGAGAGAGAGGGACAGAGAGAGACAGAGAGAGAGAGACAGAGAGAGAGAGAGAGAGACAGACAGAGAGACAGAGAGAGAGACAGAGACAGAGATAGAGAGAGGCAGACAGAGAGAGACAGAGAGAGAGAGACAGAGAGCGAGAGAGAGGGAGAGAGAGAGAGAGAGAGAGAGAGAGAGACAGAGAGAGAGAGAGAGGCACACAGACAGAGAGAGAGCGAGAGAGACAGAGATAGAGAGACAGAGAGAGAGGGAGAGAGAGAGACAGAGAGCGAGAGAGAGGGAGAGAGAGAGCGAGAGAGAGGGAGAGAGAGAGAGGCACACAGACAGAGAGAGAGAGAGAGAGAAGAGAGAGATAGAGAGTGAGAAAAAGACAGAGAGAGAGAGAGAGAAAACAGAGCCAAACAAGTGCAATCAGATCACCAAGCCCTCTAGACCCTGCTGCCGAGTCGACGACAAGACTCCGCTCCCCCCTCCCTCCCTCCCTCTCCCCCTGGGCTAGGGACCTGTCGCCACATTACACCACAAGATCATACCGCAGAAGTACAAAGCGCAAGAAACCAAGCCGGTCATAACAACCCTGAGCATTAGACTACTATATTAGAACCTGGACCCAGCAGCACGACATTAAGACCAACCTGAGCCAACTACATTATCTACAACCAGTAGACCACTATGTTAGATCCCCTACATTAAGACCAACCTGAGCCAACTACATTATCTACAACCATTAGACCACTATGTTAGATCCTCTACATTAAGACCAACTACACTATCTACAACCATTAGACCACTATGTTAGATCCCCGACATTAAGACCAACCTGAGCCAACTACACTATCTACAACCATTAGACCACTGTGTTAGATCCTCTACATTAAGACCAACCTGAGCCAACTACACTATCTACAACCATTAGACCACTGTGTTAGATCCTCTACATTAAGACCAACCTGAGCCAACTACACTATCTACAACCATTAGACCACTATGTTAGATCCCCGACATTAAGACCAACCTGAGCCAACTACACTATCTACAACCATTAGACCACTGTGTTAGATCCCCTACATTAAGACCAACTACACTATCTACAACCATTAGACCACTGTGTTAGATCCCCGACATTAAGACCAACCTGAGCCAACTACACTATCTACAACCATTAGACCACTGTGTTAGATCCCCTACATTAAGACCAACTACACTATCTACAACCATTAGACCACTATGTTAGATCCCCGACATTAAGACCAACCTGAGCCAACTACACTATCTACAACCATTAGACCACTGTGTTAGATCCTCTACATTAAGACCAACTACACTATCTACAACCATTAGACCACTATGTTAGATCCCCGACATTAAGACCAACCTGAGCCAACTACACTATCTACAACCATTAGACCACTGTGTTAGATCCCCTACATTAAGACCAACTACACTATCTACAACCATTAGACCACTGTGTTAGATCCCCTACATTAAGACCAACTACACTATCTACAACCATTAGACCACTGTGTTAGATCCTCTACATTAACACCATCCTGAGCCAACTACACTATCTACAACCATTAGACCACTGTGTTAGATCTTCTACATTAACAACATCCTGAGCCAACTACACTATCTACAACCATTAGACCACTATGTTAGATCCCCGACATTAAGACCAACCTGAGCCAACTACACTATCTACAACCATTAGACCACTGTGTTAGATCCCCTACATTAGGTCCTGACTGTTTATCAGTCTCTATCTGCCCATTGTGCCAGCTGACCATGCAGGATATGAACATGTGAGCCCAGAAAGCAGTAGAAACAGATGTGAGGTAGATAGAAGTCATATGACTCCTCAGTGTGGAAGAAACGACCAGTCTCTCTGGTCTGGACCTCCTCCCAGCCAGGAGTCATGCAGGGTTGGCAGGTACACAGCATGATAAAAAACACGCCTCTGTTTTGACAGAGAGGCCCTCTCCGTTTGGCTGTAGCCCTCTGTACAGACAGACCAGGGTACTGTAAGGGAAGGCAGTGGTTCGCTATGAAACCCTGCCCCCAAGTCAACTCACAGTCCCACGATACACCGGCTTCGTAACACTAACTTGTGGGAAGGGAACTGCCAAACGTCAACATAGAATTGTCAGCGTAACGTAATATTACAAAACACAACACTGAGACTCAGACTTCAGTGGAAAGACAAATAAACCCAAGATCGAATATCAAAAATAGTTGATCTTGTAAATACAGATCTACAAAACTGAGATGTTTTCTCCAGCAGATGGCTGCATTCAGTACAGAACTACATCGTGACTACAGACACTAAGACAAACGGAGATGTTTTCTCCAGCAGATGGCTGCATTCAGTACAGAACTACATCGTGACTACAGACACTAAGACAAACGGAGATGTTTTCTCCAGCAGATGGCTGCATTCAGTACAGAACTACATCCTGACTACAGACACTAAGACAAACGGAGATGTTTTCTCCAGCAGATGGCTGCATTCAGTACAGAACTATATCGTGACTACAGACACTAAGACAAACGGAGATGTTTTCTCCAGCAGATGGCTGCATTCAGTACAGAACTACATCGTGACTACAGACACTAAGACAAACGGAGATGTTTTCTCCAGCAGATGGCTGCATTCAGTACAGAACTACATCGTGACTACAGACACTAAGACAAACGGAGATGTTTTCTCCAGCAGATGGCTGCATTCAGTACAGAACTACATCCTGACTACAGACACTAAGACAAATTTAGATGTTTTCTCCAGCAGATGGCTGCATTCAGTACAGAACTACATCGTGACTACAGACACTAAGACAAACAGAGATGTTTTCTCCAGCAGATGGCTGCATTCAGTACAGAACTACGTCGTGACTACAGACACTAAGACAAACAGAGATGTTTTCTCCAGCAGATGGCTGCATTCAGTACAGAACTACATCCTGACTACAGACACTAAGACAAACGGAGATGTTTTCTCCAGCAGATGGCTGCATTCAGTACAGAACTACATCGTGACTACAGACACTAAGACAAACGGAGATGTTTTCTCCAGCAGATGGCTGCATTCAGTACAGAACTACATCGTGACTACAGACACTAAGACAAACGGAGATGTTTTCTCCAGCAGATGGCTGCATTCAGTACAGAACTACATCCTGACTACAGACACTAAGACAAACAAAACCACTTCCTAGTCAGTCAATTAACAAACTGTCAGCTGAATGGCCAGTTGACTCTCTCTGACCTACCCGCGTCTGGATAGTCAGGATATGGTGCACGCCTAATGTCATTGATTTTAAAAAACTTTAAAGGGATAGGTCACCAAAATGACAACATTAGTTAGATGGTTCCTTTCCTTGAATGTAGTCTCTGGGCCAACCAGGAGAGTCTGTGATCCACTGTCTGGGCCAACCAGGAGAGTCTGTGATCCACTGTCTGGGCCAACCAGGAGAGTCTGTGATCCACTGTCTAGACCAACCAGGAGAGTCTGTGATCCACTGTCTAGGCCAACCAGGAGAGTCTGTGATCCACTGTCTAGGCCAACCAGGAGAGTCTGTGATCCACTGTCTAGGCCAACCAGGAGAGTCTGTTAGGATTTGTCGACTTTGCCACTGTCATCAACTTTAGCATTAAAGGGGAAGTTCAGGATTTTAGACCTTAATGCTAGCTGTTACCTCAGTCTGAAAGTAGTCTGTGGACCAGGAGAAACTATCATCCATGGTTCAGTTGTCTGTCGTCAGCCACTACAAATGTCAGTTAACTTTAGCCAAAGAGTTTCTACACCCAGAGGAGCAACATCGCAAGACTTCCGGCATGCTTGTGAAACAGACCAAACAGACCAGGTTTGGGGTTCCAGAAGTCAATGAGAAGTTCATTTTCACAACCAAGCCTGGAGACAATGTCTTAAATAGTTGAACATGTTATTTTACTCCAACGTTGTGGAACTGACACGTTTTCATTAGTTAAAAACAACTTTATATCAAAGGAGTGCCTAGACAGTTTGTGTGTGTATTGGTATTGATGTGTCGGCTGTGTGCATTTTATAATTATTTTTGAATTGAAGTAGTTCTGTTCTTGTCTATTAATGTTCTGTATTATGTTTCATGTTTAGTGTTGGACCCCAGGTAGAGTAGCTTCTGCTTTTGCAACAGCTAATGGGGATCCTAATAAAATACCAACAAAAATACCAAGAATTTGACGGCCTGCACAGGCCCAGTTCAGTGTGAGATGACCGTTACACCCCGATGATGTGTTTCTACGCACGAGCTTCGATAGCCATCGTCGCCATGACATTGTCAACGGGAATTTCTACTGGAGAAGCAGTTTCATCTTCATAATGTACCGTCTCTGCTTTTAGCCATACTGAACTTCCCCTTTAATGACCAAAGCAACAACAACAATAGGAGTGTATCTCACCAGACAGTGCTTTAGCCACACTGAACTTCTCCTTTAATGACCAAAGCAACAACAACAATAGGAGTGTATCTCACCAGACAGTGCTTTAGCCATACTGAACTTCCCCTTTAATGACCAAAGCAACAACAACAATAGGAGTGTATCTCACCAGACAGTGCTTTAGCCATACTGAACTTCCCCTTTAATGACCAAAGCAACAACAACAATAGGAGTGTATCTCACCAGACAGTGCTTTAGCCATACTGAACTTCCCCTTTAATGACCAAAGCAACAACAACAATAGGAGTGTATCTCACCAGACAGTGCTTTAGTCATACTGAACTTCCCCTTTAATGACCAAAGCAACAACAACAATAGGAGTGTATCTCACCAGACAGTGCTTTAGTCATACTGAACTTCCCCTTTAATGACCAAAGCAACAACAACAATAGGAGTGTATCTCACCAGACAGTGCTTTAGCCATACTGAACTTCCCCTTTAATGACCAAAGCAACAACAACAATAGGAGTGTATCTCACCAGACAGTGCTTTAGCCATACTGAACTTCCCCTTTAACGACCAAAGCAACAACAACAATAGGAGTGTATCTCACCAGACAGTGCTTTAGTCATACTGAACTTCCCCTTTAATGACCAAAGCAACAACAACAGTAGGAGTGTATCTCACCAGACAGTGCTTTAGTCATACTGAACTTCCCCTTTAATGACCAAAGCAACAACAACAGTAGGAGTGTATCTCACCAGACAGTGCTTTAGCCATACTGAACTTCCCCTTTAATGACCAAAGCAACAACAACAATAGGAGTGTATCTCACCAGACAGTGCTTTAGTCATACTGAACTTCCCCTTTAATGACCAAAGCAACAACAACAGTAGGAGTGTATCTCACCAGACAGTGCTTTAGTCATACTGAACTTCCCCTTTAATGACCAAAGCAACAACAACAGTAGGAGTGTATCTCACCAGACAGTGCTTTAGTCATACTGAACTACCCTTTAATGACCAAAGCAACAACAACAGTAGGAGTGTATCTCACCAGACAGTGCTTTAGTCATACTGAACTTCCCCTTTAATGACCAAAGCAACAACAACAGTAGGAGTGTATCTCACCAGACAGTGCTTTAGTCATACTGAACTACCCTTTAATGACCAAAGCAACAACAACAGTAGGAGTGTATCTCACCAGACAGTGCTTTAGTCATACTGAACTTCCCCTTTAATGACCAAAGCAACAACAACAGTAGGAGTGTATCTCACCAGACAGTGCTTTAGTCATACTGAACTTCCCCTTTAATGACCAAAGCAACAACAACAGTAGGAGTGTATCTCACCAGACAGTGCTTTAGTCATACTGAACTTCCCCTTTAATGACCAAAGCAACAACAACAATAGGAGTGTATCTCACCAGACAGTGCTTTAGTCATACTGAACTTCCCCTTTAATGACCAAAGCAACAACAACAATAGGAGTGTATCTCACCAGACAGTGCTTTAGTCATACTGAACTTCCCCTTTAATGACCAAAGCAACAACAACAGTAGGAGTGTATCTCACCAGACAGTGCTTTAGTCATACTGAACTTCCCCTTTAATGACCAAAGCAACAACAACAGTAGGAGTGTATCTCACCAGACAGTGCTTTAGTCATACTGAACTTCCCCTTTAATGACCAAAGCAACAACAACAATAGGAGTGTATCTCACCAGACAGTGCTTTAGTCATACTGAACTTCCCCTTTAATGACCAAAGCAACAACAACAGTAGGAGTGTATCTCACCAGACAGTGCTTTAGTCATACTGAACTTCCCCTTTAATGACCAAAGCAACAACAACAGTAGGAGTGTATCTCACCAGACAGTGCTTTAGTCATACTGAACTACCCTTTAATGACCAAAGCAACAACAACAGTAGGAGTGTATCTCACCAGACAGTGCTTTAGTCATACTGAACTTCCCCTTTAATGACCAAAGCAACAACAACAGTAGGAGTGTATCTCACCAGACAGTGCTTTAGTCATACTGAACTTCCCCTTTAATGACCAAAGCAACAACAACAGTAGGAGTGTATCTCACCAGACAGTGCTTTAGTCATACTGAACTTCCCCTTTAATGACCAAAGCAACAACAACAATAGGAGTGTATCTCACCAGACAGTGCTTTAGTCATACTGAACTTCCCCTTTAATGACCAAAGCAACAACAACAATAGGAGTGTATCTCACCAGACAGTGCTTTAGTCATACTGAACTTCCCCTTTAATGACCAAAGCAACAACAACAGTAGGAGTGTATCTCACCAGACAGTGCTTTAGTCATACTGAACTTCCCCTTTAATGACCAAAGCAACAACAACAGTAGGAGTGTATCTCACCAGACAGTGCTTTAGTCATACTGAACTTCCCCTTTAATGACCAAAGCAACAACAACAATAGGAGTGTATCTCACCAGACAGTGCTTGTGGCTCCACCCCAGCCAAGGCTACAGCTCCAGCCCCGGTCCTCTCTGTAACCAGCTCATACTGGAACGAGGTGATTCTCTTACTGATGTCTCTGTGAGGTATGGCCTCTATGAACAGAGACCCCTCCTGGATGCTGAAGCAGGTCACCTTCCCCTGGGCCTGGTCCTGCTCCCTCAGCAGCAGGCGCAGCTTCCCGGCCCGGTCCAGGTAGATGTTGGCCCCGTGGGAGTCCCTAGAGGGCTTGATGCAGACGGAGAGACGGGCGGCTGCCGGGGACAGGGTGTTGGGCCGCAGGTTGACGATGACGGCCCCTGTAGGGTAGAGCCAGTGGAGGGAACCCTGGGAACAACGTAGGTAGACCTGCTCCACATCACGGCTGTGGCCCTCATGGGTCAGACCACTGGAAGGGAAGGGGGGAGGTCAGTGTGGAAGGGGAGGAGGTCCACAACACATCATACACAGAGACATGGTCACACTCCTAACACACGTGTGAAAGAATTATATATTTGGTCTGAAGTAAAACGTTTTTTTTGGGGGGGGGGGGGGGGGGGTGAGAGATGCCAACCATGAACCACTGTCTGTGACTGCCTGTACGACAGTCTGTGACTGCCTGTACGACAGTCTGTGACTGCCTGTACGACAGTCTGTGACTGCCTGTACAACAGTCTGTGACTGCCTGTACAGCAGTCTGTGACTGCCTGTACGACAGTCTGTGACTGCCTGTACGACAGTCTGTGACTGCCTGTACGACAGTCTGTGACTGCCTGTACGACAGTCTGTGACTGCCTGTACAACAGTCTGTGACTGCCTGTACAGCAGTCTGTGACTGCCTGTACGACAGTCTGTGACTGCCTGTACGACAGTCTGTGACTGCCTGTACGACAGTCTGACAGGGTCTGTATGAATATAGATCAGAGATAATCAGTGGTTCTCCAGCCGAGGGCCGAGCAAAACAAATTAAATAGGCCTGGAACTTGGCAAAAGAACAGAAAACGTCAGCTTTCTTCTGGTGAAAACCTTTTCTGAAATCCTGAGCAGCTTCACAGGGAAATAGCAGCTCTTCACGTGATCATGTCCTGCCTCCGATCAAACTCAACAGGTAGACTACAGACCAGCTCTGTGCTTCAAATGGAAACCTATTCTCTATATAAGGCTCTGGTCTAACGTAGTGCACTATGTAGGGAATAGGGCTCTGGTCTAACGTAGTGCACTATGTAGGGAATAGGGCTCTGGTCTAACGTAGTGCACTATGTAGGGAATAGAGGCCTGGTCTAACGTAGTGCACTATGTAGGGAATAGAGGCCTGGTCTAACGTAGTGCACTATGTAGGGAATAGGGCTCTGGTCTAACGTAGTGCACTATGTAGGGAATAGGGCTCTGGTCTAACGTAGTGCACTATGTAGGGAATAGGGCTCTGGTCTAACGTAGTGCACTATGTAGGGAATAGGGCTCTGGTCTAACGTAGTGCACTATGTAGGGAATAGAGGCCTGGTCTAAAGTAGTGCACTATATAGGGAATAGTGCTCTGGTCTAACGTAGTGCACTATGTAGGGAATAGAGGCCTGGTCTAAAGTAGTGGACTATGTAGGGAATAGGGGCTCTGGTCTAACGTAGTGCACTATGTAGGGAATAGAGGCCTGGTCTAAAGTAGTGCACTATGTAGGGAATAGGGCTCTGGTCTAACGTAGTGCACTATGTAGGGAATAGAGGCCTGGTCTAAAGTAGTGCACTATGTAGGGAATAGAGGCCTGGTCTAAAGTAGTGCACTATGTAGGGAATTGGGCTCTGGTCTAACGTAGTGCACTATGTAGGGAATAGGGCTCTGGTCTAACGTAGTGCACTATGTAGGGAATAGGGCTCTGGTCTAACGTAGTGCACTATGTAGGGAATAGAGTCCCAGGTCTAAAGTAGTGGACTATATAGGGAATAGGGCTCTGGTCTAAAGTAGTGGACTATATAGGGAATAGAGTCCCAGGTCTAAAGTAGTGCACTATATAGGGAATAGGGCTCTGGTCTAAAGTAGTGCACTATATAGGGAATAGAGTCCCAGGTCTAAAGTAGTGGACTATGTAGGGAATAGGGCTCTGGTCTAAAGTAGTGCACTATATAGGGAATAGATGAAGTGTGTGTGTTGCCAGGTGGTGGTGGTTTAATACACTTAGACAAAGCGTTAAGACTCCTGCGGCTCCGTGCGCTGCACACGGCCGGCAGCATGACCAGTCACGAGCCACCCTGCCTCGACATGGCTCAACTGACCTCAGCCCCAACACACACGTCTTATGGCACATTGTTCCTTCTGGGCTCAGCGCTCTGGCAACACACGACTGACTGCCTGGCAGGCTGCCTCAGGGTCGGAGAGAGGAGAGGGGGAGTCTAGAGACAGAACTGGATGAAGGGAGAGGAGAGAGGGGAGGGGGAGTCTAGAGACAGAACTGGATGAAGGGAGAGGAGAGAGGGGAGGGGGAGTCTAGAGACAGAACTGGATGAAGAGAGAGGAGAGAGGGGTATGGGAGTCTAGAGACAGAACTGGATGAAGAGAGAGGAGAGAGGGGAGAGGGGGAGTCTAGAGACAGAACTGGATGAAGGGAGAGGAGAGAGAGGAGAGGGGGAGTCTAGAGACAGAACTGGATGAAGGGAGAGGAGAGAGAGGAGAGGGGGAGTCTAGAGACAGAACTGGATGAAGGGAGAGGAGAGAGGGGAGAGGGGGAGTCTAGAGACAGAACTGGATGAAGAGAGAGGAGAGAGGGGTATGGGAGTCTAGAGACAGAACTGGATGAAGAGAGAGGAGAGAGGGGAGAGGGGGAGTCTAGAGACAGAACTGGATGAAGGGAGAGGAGAGAGAGGAGAGGGGGAGTCTAGAGACAGAACTGGATGAAGGGAGAGGAGAGAGAGGAGAGAGGAGAGAGGGGTATGGGAGTCTAGAGACAGAACTGGATGAAGAGAGAGGAGAGAGGGGAGGGGGAGTCTAGAGACAGAACTGGATGAAGAGAGAGGAGAGAGGGGTATGGGAGTCTAGAGACAGAACTGGATGAAGAGAGAGGAGAGAGGGGAGAGGGGGAGTCTAGAGACAGAACTGGATGAAGGGAGAGGAGAGAGAGGAGAGGGGGAGTCTAGAGACAGAACTGGATGAAGGGAGAGGAGAGAGAGGAGAGGGGGAGTCTAGAGACAGAACTGGATGAAGGGAGAGGAGAGAGGGGAGAGGGGGAGTCTAGAGACAGAACTGGATGAAGGGAGAGGAGAGAGGGGAGAGGGGGAGTCTAGAGACAGAACTGGATGAAGGGAGAGGAGAGAGGGGAGAGGGGGAGTCTAGAGACAGAACTGGATGAAGGGAGAGGAGAGAGAGGAGAGGGGGAGTCTAGAGACAGAACTGGATGAAGGGAGAGGAGAGAGGGGAGGGGGAGTCTAGAGACAGAACTGGATGAAGGGAGAGGAGAGAGGGGAGGGGGAGTCTAGAGACAGAACTGGATGAAGGGAGAGGAGAGGGACAGGCTACATCCCAAATTGCACCCTATTCCCTATATAGTGCCATAGGCCCTGGACAAAGGTAGTAAACTGTATAGAGAATAGGATGCCATTTTGGACACAGTAGAGCTGATTTAGACAACCAACGGCAGCAACAGTAACCAGGCTGCCAGGAGCCTCTGCTGAATGCAGGTCAATCAGACAAACCTCCCCTTGCAGCCGGGACAAAGACCCTGGAAGAGACATGTCCAGGCAGCACTCTGGACAGGACTGACCCCCTGGCGCCAGACAGGCAGCACTCTGGACAGGACTGACCCCCTGGCGCCAGACACACAGCACCACCAAACCACTCACTATACATACACACAGTGACAGTCAGTGTCGAAAATGGAACCCTGTTCGCTATTTAGTGCACTAGTCATGACCAGGGCCCATAACCCTAATCCCTATATAGTGCACTAGTCATGACCAGGGCCCATAACCCTAATCCCTATATAGTGCACTAGTCATTACCAGGGCCCATAACCCTAATCCCTATTTAGTGCACTAGACATGACCAGGGCCCACAGGGCTCTCTATAGGGAATATGGAACCATTTGGGATGCTAACACAGAATGTAATGCATAATTGTTGAAGTCCTATACTAGGCCCAAATCTGTAGCTCATATCATTCATAATCTGAAGTCCTAGACTTGGCCCAAATCTGTAACTCATATCATTCATAATCTGAAGTCCTAGACTAGGCCCAAATCTGTAACTCATATCATTCATAATCTGAAGTCCTATACTAGGCCCAAATCTGTAGCTCATATCATTCATAATCTGAAGTCCTAGACTTGGCCCAAATCTGTCACTCATATCATTCATAATCTGAAGTCCTAGACTAGGCCCAAATCTGTCACTCATATCATTCATAATCTGAAGTCCTAGACTAGGCCCAAATCTGTCACTCATATCATTCATAATCTGAAGTCCTATACTAGGCCCAAATCTGTCGCTCATATCATTCATAATCTGAAGTCCTAGACTAGGCCCAAATCTGTCGCTCATATCATTCATAATCTGAAGTCCTATACTAGGCCCAAATCTGTCGCTCATATCATTCATAATCTGAAGTCCTAGACTTGGCCCAAATCTGTCACTCATATCATTCATAATCTGAAGTCCTATACTAGGCCCAAATCTGTCGCTCATATCATTCATAATCTGAAGTCCTAGACTAGGCCCAAATCTGTCCCTCATATCATTCATAATCTGAAGTCCTAGACTAGGCCCAAATCTGTCGCTCATATCATTCATAATCTGAAGTCCTAGACTAGGCCCAAATCTGTCACTCATATCATTCATAATCTGAAGTCCTAGACTAGGCCCAAATCTGTCACTCATATCATTCATAATCTGAAGTCCTAGACTAGGCCCAAATCTGTCACTCATATCATTCATAATCTGAAGTCCTAGACTAGGCCCAAATCTGTCGTTCAAAGCAAAGCCAAGCTATGAGGCAGGAAACGAGCAGCATACTTCTATTACCATATGGGTGCCATGCCAACAGCAACAGGCTGGTGGTTTGATGTTCTTGGTAGGAATGACCCAATTTAAAATGAAAACGAGATGGTGAAATATGAATAAGGCCCATTGATGTGAGGACCAGAGGAGAGCACATGTTGGTCATCATGACCCGACCAGCCTCTCCTCTCCTCAACACATTCTCTTTAATTAACTCAGTTGAACTCTTCCACCGTCTCTAGTCTGCGTGTAATTAGAAGAGATTAGCTGAGAGGAGAGGTAATGAGCAACAGATTCCCTGGTACAGGCTCAAAGTAACTGCTTGTTAAGACTACTCCTCGGCTGGCTTAGAAGAGAAAACCACTTTCTCTTCATGCCACTGCACTTCACCCAATATATATTCACCCAATATATATTCACCCAATATATATTCACCCAATATATATTCACCCATTATATATTCACCCAATTGGATATTCACCCAATATATATTCACCCAATATATATTCACCCAATATATATTCACCCAATATATATTCACCCAATTTATATTCACCTAATATATATTCACCCAATATATATTCACCCAATATATATTCACCCAATATATATTCACCCAATATATATTCACCCAATATATATTCACCCAATATATATTCACCCAATTTATATTCACCCAATTTATATTCACCCAATATATATTCACCCAATATATATTCACCCAATATATATTCACCCAATTTATATTCACCCAATTGGATATTCACCCAATATATATTCACCCAATTGGATATTCACCCAATATATATTCACCCAATTGGATATTCACCCAATATATATTCACCTAATATATATTCACCCAATATATATTCACCTAATATATAGTCACCCAATATATATTCACCCAATATATATTCACCCAATTGGATATTCACCCAATATATATTCACCCAATATATATTCACCCAATATATATTCACCCAATTTATATTCACCCAATTGGATATTCACCCAATATATATTCACCCAATTGGATATTCACCCAATATATATTCACCCAATTGGATATTCACCCAATATATATTCACCCAATATATATTCACCCAATATATATTCATCCAATTTATATTCACCCAATTGGATATTCACCCAATATATATTCACCCAATTGGATATTCACCCAATATATATTCACCCAATATATATTCACCCAATATATATTCACCCAATTTATATTCACCCAATTGGATATTCACCCAATATATATTCACCCAATATATATTCACCCAATTGGATATTCACCCAATATATATTCACCCAATTTATATTCACCCAATATATATTCACCCAATTTCACCCACAAGGTTTCATTAATTTATTTCACCAGGTCGGCCAGTTGAGAACAAGTATCTCATTTACAACTGCGACCTGGCCAAGATAACGCATAGCAGTGTGAGACACAAACAACACAGAGTTACACATAAACAAATGCACAGTCAATTACACAATAGAAAAGTATATGTACAGCGTGTGCAAATGTAGTAAGATTAGGGAGGTAAGGCAATAAATAGGCCGTAGTGGTGAAATAATTACAATTTAGCAATTAAACACTGGAGTGATAGATGTGCAGAAGATGAATGTGCAGGTAGAGATACTGGGGTGCAAAGGAGCAAAACAATAAATAACAATATGGGGATGAGGTAGTTGGATGGGCTATTTACAGATGGACTACGTACAGGTGCAATGATCTGTAAGCTGCTCTGACAGCTGATGTTTAAGTTAGTGAGGGAGATATGAGTCTCCAGCATCAGTGATTTTTGCAATTCGTTCCAGTCATTGGCAGCAGAGAACTGGAAGGAAAGGCGGCCAAAGTAATTGTTGGCTTTGGGGATGACCAGTGAAATATACCTGCTGGAGCGCGTGCTCCGTTTTGGTGTTGCTATGGTGACCAGTGAGCTGAGATAAGGCAGGGATTTACCTAGCAAAGACTTATAGATGACCTGGAACCTGTGGTTTGGCGACGAATATGAAGTGAGGGCCAGCCAACGAGAGCATACAGGTCGCAGTGGTGGGTAGGTTATAGGGCTTTAGTGACAAAACAGATGGCACTGTGATAGACTGCATCCAATTTGCTGAGTAGAGTGTTGGAGGCTATTTTGTAAATGACATCGCCGAAGTCAAGGATCGTCAGTTTTACGAGGGTATATTTGGCAGCGTGAGTGAAGGAGGCTTTGTTGCGAAATAGGAAGCTGATTCTAGATTTAATTTTGGATTGGAGATGCTTGATGTGAGCCTGGAAGGAGAGTTTACAGTCTAACCAGACACCTAGATATTTGTAGTTGTCATACAGAGTAGTGATGCTAGACCGGCGGGCAGGTGCGGGCAGCGATCGGTTGAATAGCATGCATTTAGTTTTACTTGCATTTAAGAGCAGTTGGAGGCCACGGAAGGAGAGTGGTATGGCATTGAAGCTCGTCTGGAGGTTTGTTAACACAGTGTCCAAAGAAGGGCCAGAAGTATACAGAATGGTGTCGTCTGCCTAGAGGTGGATCAGAGACTCACCAGCAGCAAGAGCAACATCATTGATGTATACAGAGAAAAGAGTCGGCCCGAGAATTGAACCCTGTGGCACCCACATAGAGACTGCCAGAGGTCCGGACAACAGGCCCTCTGATATAACATACTGAACTGTGTCTGAGAAATAGTTGGTGAACCAGGCAAGGCAGTCATTTGAGAAACCAAGACTGTTGAGTCTGCCGATAAGAATGCTGTGATTGACAGAGTCGAAAGCCCTGGCCAAGTCGATGAATATGGTTGCACAGTATTGTCCTTTATTGATGGTGGTTATGATATCATTTAGGACCTTGAGCGTGGCTGAGGTGCACCCATGACCAGCTCGGAAACCAGATTGCATAGCGGAGAAGGTACGGTGGGATTAAAAATGGTCATTGATCTGTTTGTTAACTTGGCTTTTGAAGACTTTAGAAAGGCAGGGCAGGATGGATATAGATCTATGACAGTTTGGGTCTACAGTGTCTCCCCTCCCCCTTTGAAGAGAGGGATGACCGCAGCAGCTTTCCAATCTTTAGGGATCTCAGACGATGTGAAAGAGAGGTTGAACAGGCTATTAATATTGGTTGCAACAATGGCAGCGGATCATTTTAGAAAGAGAGGGTCCAGATTGTATAACCCACTAGATTGTCTGTAATATATGATTTATAACCCACTAGATTGTCTGTAATATATGATGTTTAACCCTCTAGATTGTCTGTAATATATGATTTATAACCCACTAGATTGTCTGTAATATATGATTTATAACCCTCTAGATTGTCTGTAATATATGATTTATAACCCACTAGATTGTCTGTAATATATGATTTATAACCCTCTAGATTGTCTGTAATATATGATTTATAACCCTCTAGATTGTCTGTAATAGATTATTTATAACCCTCTAGATTGTCTGTAATATATGATTTATAACCCACTAGATTGTCTGTAATAGATTATGTATGAAGACAAATAATGTTTTTACCTCTATAACATCAACATTTATTTGTGTTAATCTATTTAACTATTTAAGTCAGTTAAGAACAAATTCGTATTTACAATGACGGCCTACCGCCAGGAGTAATTTAATACCTACATTGAGCATAATGTCATGTGTTGCTGCCTTGCTGTGTTGTTGTCTTAGGTCTCTCTTTATGTATTGTTGTGTTGTCTCTCTTATCGTGATGTGTGTTTTACCCTATATTTTCATTTAATTGATTTTTATTTTAATCCCAGCCCCCGTCCCCGCAGGAGGCATTTTGCCTTTTGGTAGGTCGTCGGTTGTAAGTAAGACTTTTTTCTGGACTGACTTGCCTAGTCTAAATAAAGGTTAAATAAATTAAATATTAGAGGCATTCACGAAGTGTCAAACTTCACGAGGTGCCAAAAATCAAGTACTAAAGCCTCTTACTATATCACTATTTAAGCCATGGTGTTGCTTCTAAAAAGAGTGACTCGAATTTTATAACATGTGAAGGGAAGGAAGAACCGAAAGGGAAAAGTGGTGTGCTCAAGTTGAGATGTATAAATGTATACAAGGTAGGAGGAGGAGGCTGTTATAGACGTTGTGAGGAGCCACCTCAAACTGTACTTTTACTGATGCGTCACTGTGTTTATTCATGAAACAATGTATACATTTCCATTTGATCATTGAACTGTATCAACATTAAACGTCATCCTAAGAGTGTTATTAGAACGCCTCGGGTGAAAAAATTGTTAATTTCAGTTGAATGTGAATGTTTTAAAATATAATTAGATTTTGTTTTAAAGTAATAATCTCAAAACCATTATCATGTTGTAAACATAAAATAAAGAGAGATAAATCGCTTGGAGTCCTTGACAGAAGTCGCATTCCACAGACCTGACTCAAGGTGATCATTCAGTAAGAGGGAAAGATTTGTGTAATTCACCTCTCAGGAGAGAATGGATAACTCATTCTCTATTTAGTTTATTACATTATAACAATCTCTTCACCGGTCGGCCTTGGATATAAAAAAAAACACTGACGCATTCACCATTCTGTAACTTTAATTTCCACAAATCGAAGCATTCAAATCTAAATGGTAGCCTAGAAATAGTTCGTCTGCACAGCTCCTTTTCAATTCGACCATTATGAACAAGCAGTTCATGAAATAATGAAAGTTACAAAGAAGAACTCTCACCTGCCCTTCCAACTACACTGATCGCTGGAGTATTGAGAGAACGCTATCCGACACAGCAGGAGGACCGATAACAAGTATGCTAAAATCGGTGTCAGCATGTTTAATCCCACCGCTGTTGCTCCGAACGCAACACGTTCCTTCTTCTCAACTAAAACAACCAAATCCACCCGCGTAACTCCAACGACATAACGTCCCCATCGGTTCTGGTCGCCTGTTGAAATGTCTTCGAATGTTCTTTTCTTCCCGTAAAAGCCAGTAGAACCGTGAAAAAAAAGCGTTATTTCAGTAAGGACCATCCACCGTATCGTAACCTACAACCGACAGCGGCTACTTGCATTCCTCTACTGGAAGTTCAGTGAGTGAATTTCTCCGAGGTCTTCTCACGTCACTCCCCTTCACCAAGCAGATCCGCACGCATGCGCAATGTCTTCTCGGCTAGATCTTGGAAGTCTGTTTCTATAATGACAAAATCTCACCGAGGCTAGTATCTACTTACTAGGAATTGATAAATGATACATTACAAAGTCTACAGTCGAAATAACCCGCCGGTGAAAGTTTGGGTAAATTGACTGAGTAATCTGTGGTTCATTAACTTTTCCTTTCCAAAAGTGCCCCTCGTCATTCCAATTCTACTTGATATTTGTTGTCAGTCATTCGTTATGATGACATATGTGGGTACAACCATATTGTTCTGTTACATTTGATGGGCTGTCATAAATATATGTGGGTACAACCATATTGTTGTTACATTTGATGGGCTGTCATATATATATAGTCCTCTGGGAAGTTTTTATTTTGCAACAAGATATAAGTGTGTTTTTCCAACTGAACTAGACACACACACACACACACACACACAATCATATATATCTTTTTTTAACTGAAACCCGTTAGACTGGAAACTGGAGCTGTTTGAGACAAGGGAAACTGGAGCTGTTTGAGACAAGGGAAACTGGAGCTGTTTGAGAAAAGGGAAACTGGAGCTGTTTGAGACAAGGGAAACTAGAGCTGTTTGAGACAAGGGAAACTAGAGCTGTTTGAGACAAGGGAAACTAGAGCTGTTTGAGACAAGGGAAACTAGAGCTGTTTGAGACAAGGGAAACTAGAGCTTTTTGAGACAGGCACTTTTAATCTCTGATTTCTTTGGACATGTGTGTGTGGTTGTGTGTGTGTGTGTGTGTGTGTGTGTGTGTGTGTGTCCCCTCTATATTAACACAGTATTTGTATTGGTCTTGCTACATTGTTGCAGCATGTTGTCACTGACTAGACCCTAGCTGTTGTAATGTAATCATGATGCGTGTTGGGACACGCTGTCTGGGAGTCAACCCCACAACAATGACACCTGCCTCCACAGCCACACTGACACCTGTATAGCTTTAACAACTATTATGAATGTGTGAAACCGAGGTTAGAAAGAGTGAGAGACCGACATGTACAGTTGAAGTCGGGAAGTTTACATACACTTAGGTTGGAGTCATTAAAACTAGTTTTTCAACCACTCCACAAGTTTCTTGTTAACAAACTATAGTTTTGGCAAGTCGGTTAGGACCGACAAAAGTAATTTTTCCAACAATTGTTTACAGACAGATTATTTCACTTATAATTCGCTGTATCACAATTCCAGTGGGTCAGAAGTTTACATACACTAAGTTGACAGTGCCTTTAAACAACTTGGAAAATTCCAGAAATTATGTCATGAATTTAGAAGCTTCTGATAGGCCAATTGACATCATTTGAGTCAATTGGAGGTGTATCAGTGGATGTACTTCAAGGGCTACCTTCAAACTCAGTGCCTCTTTGCTTGACATCATGTGAAAATCGAAAGAAATCCGCCAAGACCTCCACAAGTAAGTCTGGTTCATCCTTGGGAGCAATTTCCAAATGCCTGAAGGTACCACGTTCATCTGTATAAACAATAGTACGCAAGTATAAACACCATGTGACCACGCAGCCGTCATACCGCTCAGGAAGGAGATGCGTTCTGTCTCCTAGAGATTAACGTACTTTGGTGCGAAAAGTGAAAATCAATCCCAGAACATCAAGGACCTTGTGAAGATGCTGGAGGAAACAGGTACAAAAGTATCTATATCCACAGTAAAACAAGTCCTATATCGACATAACCTGAAAGGCCGCTCAGCAAGGAAGAAGCCACTGTTCCAAAGCCGCCATAAAAAAGCCGGACTACGGTTTGAAACTGCACATGGGGACAAAGATCGTACTTTTTGGAGAAATGTCCTCTGGTCTGATGAAACAAAAATAGAACTGTTTGGCCATAATGACCATTGTTATGTTTGGAGGAAAAAGGGGGAGGCTTGCAAGCCAAAGAACACCATCCCAACTGTGAAGCATGGGGGTAGAAGCATCATGTTGTAAGGGGGGCTTTGCTGCAGGAGGGACTGGTACACTTCACAAAATAGATGGCATCATGAGGCAGGAAAATTATGTGGATATATTGAAGCAACATCTCAAGACATCAGTCAGGAAGTTTAAGCTTGGTTGGAAATGGGTCTTCCAAATGGACCATGACCCCAAGCATACTTCCAACGATGTGGCAAAATAGCTTACGGACAACAAAGTCAAGGTATTGGAGTGGTCATCACAAAGCCCTGACCTCAATTCCATAGAAAATTTGTGAGCAGAACTGAAAAAGCATGTGCGAGCAAGAAGGCTTACAAATCTGACTCAGTTATACCAGCTCTGTCAGGCGGAATGGGCCAAAATTCACCCAACTTATTGTGGGAAGCTTGTTGAAGGCTACCCAAAATGTTTGACCCAAGTTAAACAATAACAATAAACAATATAAAGGCAATGCTACCAAATACTAATTGAGTGTATGTAAACTTCTGACCCACTGGGAATGTGATGAATGAAATAAAAGCTGAAATAAATCATTCTCTCAACTATTATTCTGACATTTCACATTCTTAAAATAAAGTGGTGATCCTAACTGACCTAAGACAGGGAATTTTTACTAGGATTAAATGTCAGGAATTGTGAAAAACAGAGTTTAAATGTATTTGGCTAAGGTGTATGTAAACTTCCGATTTCAACTGTATATATCAACGACTTGGCGAGGGCACTAAACAGTCTGCAGCACCCGGCCTCACCCTATTAGAATCTGAAGTTAAATGTCTGCTGTTTGCTGATGATCTGGTGCCTCTGTCCCCAACCAAGGAGGGCCTACAGCAGCACCTAGTTCTGTCCCCAACCAAGGAGGGCCTACAGCAGCACCTAGATCTGTCCCCCACCAAGGAGGGCCAACAGCAGCACCTATATCTTCTGCACAGATTCTGTCAGACCTGGGCCCTGACAGTAAATCTCAGTAAGACAAAAATAATGGTGTTCCAAAAAAGGTCCAGTTGCCAGGACGACAAATACAAATTCCATCTAGACAAAGTTGCCCTAGAACACATGAAAAACGATACAAACCTCGGCCTAAACATCAGCATCACAGGTAACTTCCACAAAGCTGTGAACGAGCTGAGAGACAAGGCAAGAAGGGTCTTCTACGCCATCAAAAGGAGCATAAAATTCGACATACCAATTAGGGTCTGGCTAAAAACACTTGAATCAGTTATAGAACCTATTGCCCTTTATGGTTGTGAAGTCTGGGGTCCGCTCACCAACCAAGAATTCACTAAATGGGACAGACACTAAACTGAGACTCTGCATATTGAATTCTGCAAAAACGTCCCCTGTGTACAACACCAAATAATGCATGCAGAGCAGAATTAGGCCGATACCCACTAATTAACAAAATCCAGAAAAGAGCTGTTCATTTCTACAACCACCTAATAGGAAGCGATTCCCAAAACTTCCTTAACAAAGCCATCACCTACAGAGAGTTGAACCTGGAGAAGAGTCCTGTAAGCAAGCTGGACAGCAGCACAATTAGACCCAACCAAATCATGAGGAAACAAAAAGATAATTACTTGACACATTGGAAAGAATTAACAAAAAAACTGAGCAAACTGGAATGTTATTCGGCCCTAAACAGAGAGTTCACTGTGGCAGAATACCTGACCACTGTGACTGACCCAAACTTAAGGAAAGCTATGTACAGAGTCAGGGAGCAGAGCCCTGCAATTGAGAGAGGCCGCCGCAGGCAGAACTGGCTCTCAAGAGAAGACAGGCTATGTGCAACACTGCCCACAAAATTAGGTGGAAACTGAGCTGTACTTCCTAACCTCCTGCCAAGTGTATGACCATATTAGAGGCACATATTTCTCTCAGATTACACAGACCCACAAAAAAAAATCAAAAACAAACCCAATTTTGATAAATTCACATATTTATTGGGTGAAATACCACAGTGTGACATTACAGCAGCAATATTTGTGAGCTGTTGACACAAGAAACCAGTGAAGAACAAACACCATTGTAAATACAACCTATATTTATGTTTATTAATTTTCCCTTTTGTGCTTTAACTATTTGCACATCGTTACAACACTGTATATAGACATAATATGACATTCACAATGTCTTCATTCCTTTGTAACTTCTGTGAGTGTAATGTTTACTGTTCATTTTTATTGTTTATGTCACTTTTGTTTGTCATCTATTTAACTTGCTTTGGCAATGTAAACATATGTTACCCATGCCAATAAAGCCCTTTTGAATTGAATTGAGAGAGAGCTAAATCCCCTACAACCCATTACCAATATAATACAGTACAATACCGTATCCAATCCACCACACATTTTACAACTGTGGGCAATTTTTCCCCCTGTGACTTCCTCTCTAAATATTTTATAATGCCTAATTGCTGCACAACCTAAAACGTTTACAGTTGTTGTTGTTTTAAAGTGGGACAGTAGTTAGTTGTTTTAAAGTGGGACAGTAGTTAGTTGGTTTAAAGTGGGACAGTAGTTAGTTGGTTTAACGTGGGACAGTAGTTAGTTGGTTTAACGTGGGACAGTAGTTAGTTGTTTTAAAGTGGGACAGTAGTTAGTTGGTTTAACGTGGGACAGTAGTTAGTTGGTTTAACGTGGGACAGTAGTTAGTTGGTTTAAAGTGGGACAGTAGTTAGTTGTTTTAAAGTGGGACAGTAGTTAGTTGGTTTAACGTGGGACAGTAGTTAGTTGGTTTAAAGTGGGACAGTAGTTAGTTGTTTTAAACTGGGACAGTAGTTAGTTGTTTTAAACTGGGACAGTTGTTTTATAGTGGGACAGTAGTTAGTTGTTTTAAAGTGGGACAGTAGTTAGTTGTTTTAAAGTGGGACAGTTGGTTTAAAGTGGGACAGTAGTTAGTTGTTTTAAGGTGGACAGTTGTTTTATAGTGGGACAGTAGTTAGTTGTTTTAAAGTGGGACAGTTGGTTTAAAGTGGGACAGTAGTTAGTTGTTTTAAAGTGGGACAGTAGTTAGTTGTTTTAAAGTAGGACAGTAGTTAGTTGTTTTAAACTGGGACAGTTGTTTTAAAGTGGGGCAGTAGTTAGTTGTTTTAAAGTGGGACAGTTGGTTTAAAGTGGGGCAGTAGTTTGTTGGTTTAAGGTGGGACAGTAGTTAGTTGTTTTAAAGTGGGACAGTTGGTTTAAAGTGGGGCAGTAGTTTGTTGGTTTAAGGTGGGACAGTAGTTAGTTGTTTTAAAGTGGGACAGTTGGTTTAAAGTGGGACAGTAGTTAGTTGTTTTAAGGTGGACAGTTGTTTTAAAGTGAGACAGTAGTTAGTTGTTTTAAAGTGGGACAGTTGGTTTAAAGTGGGGCAGTAGTTTGTTGGTTTAAGGTGGGACAGTAGTTAGTTGTTTTAAAGTGGGACAGTTGGTTTAAAGTGGGACAGAAGTTAGTTGCTTTAAAGTGGGACAGTTGTTTTAAAGTGGGACAGTAGTTAGTTGTTTTAAAATGGGACAGTAGTTAGTTGGTTTAAAGTGTGACAGTAGTTAGTTGTTTTAAAGTGGGACAGTAGTTAGTTGGTTTAAAGGGGGGCAGTAGTTAGTTGGTTTAACGTGGGACAGTAGTTAGTTGGTTTAAGGTGGGACAGTAGTTAGTTGGTTTAAAGTGGGACAGTAGTTAGTTGTTTTAAAGTGGGACAGTAGTTAGTTGGTTTAAAGTGGGACAGTTGGTTTAAAGTGGGACAGTAGTTAGTTGTTTTAAAGTGGGACAGTAGTTAGTTGGTTTAAAGTGGGACAGTTGGTTTAAAGTGGGACAGTAGTTAGTTGGTTTAAAGTGGGACAGTTGGTTTAAAGTGGGGCAGTAGTTAGTTGTTTTAAAGTGGGACAGTAGTTAGTTGGTTTAAAGTGTGACAGTAGTTAGTTGTTTTAAAGTGGGACAGTAGTTAGTTGTTTTAAAGGGGGACAGTAGTTAGTTGGTTTAAAGTGTGACAGTAGTTAGTTGTTTTAAAGTGGGACAGTAGTTAGTTGGTTTAAAGGGGGACAGTAGTTAGTTGGTTTAAAGTGGGACAGTAGTTAGTTGTTTTAAAGTGGGACAGTTGGTTTAAAGTGGGACAGTAGTTAGTTGGTTTAAAGTGGGACAGTAGTTTGTTGTTTTAAAGTGGGACAGTTGGTTTAAAGTGGGACAGTAGTTAGTTGGTTTAAAGTGGGACAGTAGTTTGTTGTTTTAAAGTGGGACAGTTGGTTTAAAGTGGGACAGTTGGTTTAAAGTGGGGCAGTAGTTAGTGGTTTTAAAGTGGGGCAGTAGTTAGTTGTTTAAAAGTGGGGCCGTCCTCTTCTTGTCTTGTTTTTCCAGTTGTGTTATCTCCAGTCAGTTCCCTGTGTTTGTTTTTGTCTTTTTCCTTTGACTGACTGACGTACTGCAGCTGAAAGGCAGGTTCTCTCCGAACCCTCACCTGTCACATATCTCAAACAGGGAGAAGGAGAGGGAGTGAGGGGGAAGGGGGGGAGAAAGAAAGAAGGAGGGGGAGAGAGAGGGAAGGAGGGGGAGAGAGGGGAGAGTGGAGAAGGAGGAGAGAGAGAGGGAATGAGGGAGAAAGGAGGAGAGAGGGGGAAGGAGTGGGAAGGAGGGGAGAAAGACGGAAGGAGAGGGAGAGAGGGGGGAGGAGGGGAGAGAGAGGAAAGGAGGGGAGAGAGAGGAAAAACAAAAACCAAGAAGGATAAGTACGCACAGAAAGATAACTAGTTAATGACTACCTGTTGGTGGTTGTAGACTGAAACTTGTCAGAGCAGCACAGACTTCCTATTGAGTAGTGATGAGGGATACATGAGAATGTAGGCATGTTTTGGTAAATATGATGTAGCCTGGACAGGACAGGGGGGAAGACAATGTAGTTCTGACTAGCTGTGAGTAGTGAGAGGGAGGGGGAGAGGGGGAACAGATCAGTTTGGGGGAGGTGTGAGAGAGAGGGAAAGAGAAAAGAGAGGAAGGACAGAGCGAGAGTGTGGAAAGAGCGAGAGAGAGGACAGAGAGAGAGAGGACAGAGAGAGAGAGGACTAAGAGAGAGAGAGCATAGAGAGAGAGAGAGGACAGAGAGAGAGAGGGGGAGAGAGAGAGAAGATAGAGAGAGAGGATAGTGAGAGAGAGGACAGAGAGAGAGAGGGGAGAGAGAGAGAGGGGAATAGAAAAAGAGAGTGAGAGAGAGGGGGAGAGAGAGAGGAGAGAGAGAGAGGACAGAGAGAGAGAGGACAGAGAGAGAGAGGATAGAGAGAGAGAGGACAGAGAGAGAGAGGACAGAGAGAGAGGAATAGAAAAAGAGAGCGAGAGAGAGGGGGAGAGAGAGGATAGAGAGAGAGAGGATAGAGAGAGAGAGGACAGAGAGAGAGAGGGGGAGAAAGAGAGGACAGAGAGAGATAGGATAGAGAGCGAGAGGACAGAGAGAAAGGGGGAGAGAGAGAGATAGAGATAGAGAGGATAGTGAGAGAGAGGACAGAGAGAGAGAGGACAGAGAGAGAGAGGACAGAGAGAGAGAGGGGAATAGAAAAAGAGAGCGAGAGAGAGGGAGAGAGAGTGGGAGAGAAGGAGAGAGGGGAGAGAGAGAGAGGGGGACAGAGAGAGAGAGAGAGAGAGAGAGAGAGGGGGGGGGGGGACAGAGAGAGAAGGGGGGGCAGAGAGAGAGGGGGACAGAGAGAGAGAGAGGGGGGAGGTTGTTATTTCAGAGTAGCTGTTGTTGTCCTTAACAATGTGTCTGTCTCCTGCTGTGACTCTGTGAGGGAGTCACTGTGCCCACAGTCAGCCCCAAGCTGAGAAAGCACCAGTAAACGGGATTGCACTGCTGGCAGGATGTGATTGTGTATGTGTGTGTGTGTGTGTTCTGTCATCGCCTATCCTCAAACACCTCAACATTACGAGAAGAAGTAGCGTTTCTGGTTTCTCCCGGACAGTTCACTGTATATTGTGAAATGAGAAAACAATAGTGTGTGTTTGTCTGTGTGTGTGTGTGTGTCTGTTTGTCTGTGTGCTTGTCTGTGTGTGTCTGTGTGTCTGTCTATGTGGTTGTGTGTGTGTGTGTGTGTGTGTGTGTGTGAGAAAGAAGGACTTGAATCCCAGTCAAATAATAATCAGATTGTCTTCTGTTTGTTCAGCTCCAGAGCCTTCAGAAAGTATTCACACCCTTTCACTTATTCCACATTGTGTTACAGCCTGAATTTAAAATGGATTACATTAAAAACATTTGTGTCACTGGCCCTAGACACAATACCCAATCATGTCAAAATAGAATAATGTATTTACATATATAAATTAATAACAAATGAAAAGCTGAAATGTCTTGAGTCCCTCTCTTGCCAGGTTTGTTGTGGTTCCATATTCTTAAAATGTTCAAATAATAGATTTAGTGGTGCCCTGTGGGATGTTCAAAGTTAATTATATTTTTTTTATAACCCAACCCTGATCTGTAGTTCTCCACAACTTTGTCCCTGACCTGTTTGGAGAGCTCCTTGGTCTTTATGGTGCCGCTTGCCTTGATGGTGCCCCTTGCATAGTGGTGTTGCAGACTCTGGGGCCTTTCAGAACAGGTGTATATATACTGAGATCATGTGACAGATCATGTGACACTTTGCACACAGGTGGATTTTATTTAACTAATTATGTGACTTCTGGAGGTAATTGGATGCACCAGATCTTATTAAGGGGCTTCATAGCAAAGAGGGTGAATACATACACACACACTTTTTATTTTTTACATTTCACTTCACCAATTTGGACTATTTTGTGTCCATTACATGAAATCCAAATAAAAAATCAATTTAAATTACAGGTTGTAAGGCAATAAAAGAGATAAAACGCCATGGGGGATGAATACTTTTGCAAGGACCTGTACATTTCATGGGCTCACTTTGTGTGCAATAATGGTGTTTAATAACATGATTTTTTAATGACTATCTCATCTCTGTTCCCCACACATACAATTATCTGTAAGGTCCTTTAGTCGAGCAGTGAATTTACAACCCAGATTAAAACCACAAACACCAGGGAGCTTTTCAAATGACTCACAAAGAAGGGCACCTATTGGTAGATGGGTGAAAATAAAGTAGACATTGAATATCTCTTTGAGCATGGTGAAGTTATTAATTACACTTTGGATGGTGTATCGATATACCCAGTCACTGCAAAGATACAGGTGTCCTTCCTGCCGGATAGGATGGAAACCACTCAGGGATTTCACAATGAGGCCAATGGTGACTTTAAAAAGAGGTGCAGAGTTTAATGGCTGCGAGAGGAGAAAACGGAGGATGGATCAGACAGAGTGAAAAGAAGGAAGTCTGTACAGAATAAACTATTCATCCTGTTTGCAACAAAGCACTAAAGTAATACTGCAAAACAAGTGGCAAAGCAATTCACTTTTTGTCCTGAATACAAAAATGTTATCTTTGGGGCAAAACCAATGCAACACATTACTGAGCATCTCCATATTTTCAAGCATAGGGATAGCTGCATCATGTTATGGGTATGCTTGTAATCGTTAAGGACTTGGGAGTTTTTTAGGATGAGAAATAAATGGAATGGAGCTAAACACAGACATCTACTTGAAAATCTATGACAAGACCTGAAAATGGTCGTCTAGCATTAGATTAACAATTTGAAAAGAGCTTGAAGAATTTTTGAAAAGTTTAACGTGCAAATGTTGCACCATCCAGGTGTAAAAAGCTCTTACAGACTTAACCAGAAAGACTCACAGCTGTAATAGTTGCCAATGGTGCTTTTACAAAGTATTGACTCGGATGTGAATACTTATGTAAATGAGGTATTTCTGTATTACATTTTACAACAATTTTATAAAAACATGTTTTCTCTTTGTCATTATGGGGTATTGTGTGTTTAGATGCATGAGAAAAACATATAATTAATCAATTTAGAATTTAAGGCTGGAAAACAACAACATTTGGAAGAAGTTAAGGGGTATGGATACTTTTTGAAGGCACTGTATATCTGCTGAGAGCCAATATTGATTAATACGGCTCGGATCCCGCTATTCAGATCAAAATCAATAACTTCCGGTGAAGCTGGAGTCCAAATTCAAATGACAAAATTATAATATTAAACATTCATGAAAATACAAGTGTCTTACATCATTTAAAAGCTTAACTTCTTGTTAATCCAACCACGTTGTCAGATTTCAAAAAGGCTTTACGGCGAAAGCATACCATGCAATTATCTGAGGACAGCCCCCCACTTCAAAATACTTTTCCAAACCACTACAGGCGTCACAAAATCACAAATAGCGATAAAATAAATCACTTACCTTTGAAGATCTTCCTCTGTTTGCTATCCCAAGGGTCCCAGCTAAACAACAAATGGTTGTTTTGTTCAACAAAATCCTTCTTTATATCCCAAAATTGTCAGTTTAGTTGGCGCGCTTGTTTCAGTAATCCACTCGTTCAACATGCATACAGTACAAACAAATCCAAAAAGTTACAGGTAAGTTCATCCAAACAAGTCAAATTATGTTTCTAATTAATCCTCAGGTACTCTAATATCTAAATAAACGATCAAATTGAAGACAGAGAATAGTATGTTCAATAGGGACGATAAATAACGAAGAGTGAGACGCACTTCATTCACACGCGCAACAAGACACTTTTCTAATGTGAGACACATTGGAAAAACTACAACTACTCCTTTGTTTTTCAAAAAAACAAGCCTGAAACCCTTTCTAAAGACTGTTGACATCTAGTGGAAGCCATAGGAACTGCAATCTGGGTATTTTTTATTTGTATATCTAGCATTGAAATGGCCTGTGACCTCAACAACAACAAAATTCAGAATGGATTTTCCTTTGGTTTTTGCCTGCCATATCAGTTCTGTTATACTCACAGACATTTTTTAAACACTGTTAGAAACTTCAGAGTGTTCTATCCAATGCTACCAATGCTAATTATATGCATATCCTAGCTTGTGGGCCTGAGTAACAGGCAGTTTACTTTGGGCACGTCATTCATCCAAACTTCTGAACACTGCGCCCTAGCCCTAAGAGGGTTTACCCAGATCAGGACTGGTAGTGAGATGAGGATTTTTTACTCTACTCTACTCTACTCTACTCTACTCTACTCTACTCTACTCTAACCCCCCAGGTTGATGAACAACAACAGGTGTATTGCTGTAGGCTCACCCTTGTAACACCTAACAGTGCTTTATCTCCAGAGTAAGTCCATAGTTTCATTAAGTCTTATCTCTGACAGATAGACTGGAATCCTCAAGCATGTCAATAACTCTGTGGTTTGTGGCACTCAGAAGATAGAAGATAGTTTGTGCGTGCTTTCGTGTGTACGTGCATGTGTGTGTGTTCTGGAATGCACTCATAAGATAGAGCAAGACTGATATCACAGGGAGGGATGGAGGGAGGAGGGAGGGAGGAGGGCAGACAAACAGACAGACAGGGAGGGAGGAGGGCAGACGAACAGACAGGCAGGCAGACAGACAGGGAGGGAGGAGGGCAGACAAACAGACAGACAGGCAGACAGACAGGGAGGGAGGAGGCTGGACAAACAGACAGACAGGCAGACAGACAGGGAGGGAGGAGGGCAGACAAACAGACAGGCAGGCAGGCAGACAGGGAGGGAGGAGGGCAGACAAACAGACAGGCAGGAAGACCGACAGGGAGGGAGGAGGGCAGACAGACAGACAGACAGACAGACAACAAGGGAGGGAGGGAGGGAGGGAGGGAGGGAGGGAGGGAAGAGGGCAGACAAACAGACAGGCAGGCAGACAGACAGGGAGGGAGGAGGGCAGACAGACAGACAGACAGGGGGGGAGGGAGGGAGGGAGGGAGGGAGGGAGGGAGGGAGGGAGGGAGGGAGGGAGGCCACCTGTCAACAACCTCAGCCCTCCTCCATGACCTTCACAGCCTGTCAGTCCGTCTGTAAGAAACAGCTGGCCAGAATGCAGCTACCATCATTTATCACATTCCTCTAGATAAACAAGAACACTCTCAGTCTGTCTATCTACACTGAACAAAAATATAAGCGCAACATGTAAAGTGTTGGTCCCATGTTTCACGAGCTGAAATAAAATATGCCAGAAATTTGCCATATGCAAAGAAAAAGTATTTCTCTTACATTTTTTTGCACGAATTTGTTTACATCCCTGTTAATTAAAATTTCTCCTTTGCCAAGATTATCCATCCGCCTGACAGGCGTGGCATATCAAGAAGCTGATTAAACAGCATGATCGTTACACAGGTGCACCTTGTGCTTGGGACAATGAAAGGCCACTCTAAAATGTGCACAAATGTCTTACGTTTTGAGGGAGCGTGCAATTGAGCTTTTACCAGATAAATTAATGTTCATTTCTCTACCATAAACCGCCTCCATGTGTGGTGGCGCTGCGTGAGGCAAATGGTGGTCACACCAGATACTGACTGGTTTTCTGATCCACGCCCCAACTTTTGTTTGTCTAAAGGTATCTGTGACCAACAGATGCATATCTGTATTCCCTGACATCCACAGATTAGGGCCTAATGAATTTATTTATTTTTGACTGATTTCCTTATATGAACTGTAACTCAGTAAAGTCTTTGAAATTGTTGCAAGTTGTGTTCACATTTTTGTTCGGTGTAATACCCTTTCACACTACTGAGCTGAGCCGAGCCGGTCTGCGCTGACCTGAGTTGAGCCGAGCCGGTCTATGCTGACCTGAGTTGAGCTGAGCCGAGCCGGTCTGTGCTGACCTGAGTTGAGTTGAGCTGAGCCGAGCCGGTCTGTGCTGACCTGAGTTGAGCCGAGCCGGTCTGTGCTGACCTGAGTTGAGCTGAGCCGAGCCGGTCTGTGCTGACCTGAGTTGAGCTGAGCCGAGCCGAGCGGGTCTGTGCTGACCTGAGTTGAGTTGAGCTGAGCCGAGCCGGTCTGTGCTGACCTGAGCCGAGCCGGTCTATGCTGACCTGAGTTGAGCTGAGCCAAGCCGGTCTGTGCTGACCTGAGTTGAGCTGAGCCGAGCCGAGCCGGTCTGTGCTGACCTGAGTTGAGCTGAGCCGAGCCGGTCTGTGCTGACCTGAGTTGAGCTGAGCCGAGCCGAGCCGGTCTGTGCTGACCTGAGTTGAGCTGAGCCGAGCCGAGCCGGTCTGTGCTGACCTGAGTTGAGCTGAGCCGAGCCGAGCCGGTCTATGCTGACCTGAGTTGAGCTGAGCCGGTCTGTGCTGACCTGAGTTGAGCTGAGCCGAGCCGGTCTGTGCTGACCTGAGCTGAGCCGAGCCAGTCTGTGCTGACCTGAGTTGAGCTGAGCCGAGTCGGTCTGTGCTGACCTGAGTTGAGCTGAGCCGAGCCGGTCTGTGCTGACCTGAGTTGAGCTGAGCCGAGCCGAGCCGGTCTGTGCTGACCTGAGTTGAGCCGAGCCGAGCCGGTCTGTGCTGACCTGAGTTGAGCTGAGCCGAGCCGGTCTGTGCTGACCTGAGTTGAGCTGAGCCGAGCCGAGCCGGTCTATGCTGACCTGAGTTGAGTTGAGCCGAGCCGGTCTGTGCTGACCTGAGTTGAGCTGAGCCGAGCCGAGCCGGTCTATGCTGACCTGAGTTGAGCTGAGCCGAGCCGGTCTGTGCTGACCTGAGTTGAGCTGAGCCGAGCCGGTCTGTGCTGACCTGAGTTGAGCTGAGCCGAGCCGGTCTGTGCTGACCTGAGTTGAGCCGAGCCGAGCCGGTCTGTGCTGACCTGAGTTGAGCTGAGCCGAGCCGGTCTGTGCTGACTGAGTTGAGCTGAGCCGAGCCGAGCCGGTCTATGCTGACCTGAGTTGAGTTGAGCCGAGCCGGTCTGTGCTGACCTGAGTTGAGCTGAGCCGAGCCGAGCCGGTCTATGCTGACCTGAGTTGAGCTGAGCCGAGCCGGTCTGTGCTGACCTGAGTTGAGCTGAGCCGAGCCGGTCTATGCTGACCTGAGTTGAGCTGAGCCGAGCCGGTCTGTGCTGACCTGAGTTGAGTTGAGCCGAGCCGGT
This sequence comes from Oncorhynchus mykiss, assembly GCF_057628025.1. Classification (NCBI taxonomy): domain Eukaryota; kingdom Metazoa; phylum Chordata; class Actinopteri; order Salmoniformes; family Salmonidae; genus Oncorhynchus; species Oncorhynchus mykiss. The sequence goes on along the minus strand of NC_143034.1, from coordinate 74,807,100 downwards.
CTGTGCTGACCTGAGTTGAGCTGAGCCGAGCCGGTCTATGCTGACCTGAGTTGAGCTGAGCCGAGCCGGTCTGTGCTGACCTGAGTTCAGCTGAGCCGAGCCAAGCCGGTCTGTGCTGACCTGAGTTGAGCTGAGCCGAGCCGAGCCGGTCTGTACTGACCTGAGTTGAGCTGAGCCGATCCGAGTCGGTCTGTGCTGACCTGAGTTGAGCTGAGCCGAGCCGGTCTGTGCTGACCTGAGTTGAGTTGAGCCGAGCCGGTCTGTGCTGACCTGAGTTGAGTTGAGCCGAGCCGGTCTGTGCTAACCTGAGTTGAGTTGAGCCGAGCCGGTCTGTGCTGACCTGAGTTGAGTTGAGCCGGTCTGTGCTGAGTTGAGTTGAGCCGAGCCGGTTTGTGCTGACCTGAGTTGAGCCGAGCCGAGCCGGTCTGTGCTGACCTGAGTTGAGCCGAGCCGGTCTGTGCTGACCTGAGTTGAGTGAGTTGAGTGCCTTTTCCATTGTAATGACTGGACTGGGGGACCTGATCCTAGATCAGTTGTGCCTTTTCCATTGTAATGACTGGACTGGGGGACCTGATTCTAGATCAGTTTATCCTTTTCCATTGTAATGACTGGACTGGGGCACCTGATCCTAGATCAGTTTATCCTTTTCCATTGTAATGACTGGACTGAGGGACCTGATCCTAGATCAGTTGATCATTTTCCATTGTAATGACTGGACTGGGGGACCTTATCCTAGATCAGTTTAGCCTTTTCCATTGTAATGACTGGACTGGGGCATCTAATCCTAGATCAGTTTATCCTTTTCCATTGTAATGACTGGACTGGGGGACCTGATCCTAGATCAGTTGTGCCTTTTCCATTGTAATGACTGGACTGGGGGACCTGATTCTAGATCAGTTTATCCTTTTCCATTGTAATGACTGGACTGGGGCACCTGATCCTAGATCAGTTTATCCTTTTCCATTGTAATGACTGGACTGAGGGACCTGATCCTAGATCAGTTGATCATTTTCCATTGTAATGACTGGACTGGGGGACCTTATCCTAGATCAGTTTAGCCTTTTCCATTGTAATGACTGGACTGGGGCATCTAATCCTAGATCAGTTTATCCTTTTCCATTGTAATGACTGGACTGGGGGTCCTGATCCTAGATCAGCATTCCTAATCTGATGCTCTATAAGCTCAGTTGGCCAGGATCATGTACAAAGGGTATATGTGTAGGTGCCAGGCGTCTCTAATGAAAGGTATTATATCCCTCCTGACACCTTGTACAGATCAGTCATATCATGTGATGACAACATGGCAAAGTTATGACGTTGCTCAGACGGAATTCTAACTACACACACACACACACACACACACACACACACACACACACACACACACACACACACACACACACACACACACACACACACACACACACACACACACACACACACACACACACACACACACACATACTGAGACACTGGTCAATGTCAAGGAGTGGAATGTTAGCTAAAGAGACTGGTACTCAGCCCAGCAGTAGGCCTTGCTCTATGGTTTATATCTGAGGCAGTAAGGCATTCCCTCAGCCCAACAGTGGGCCTTGCTCTATGGTTTATATCTGAGGCAGTAAGGCATTCCCTCAGCTCAGCAGTGGGCCTTGCTCTATGGTTTATATCTGAGGCAGTAAGGCATTCACTCAGCCCAGCAGTGGGCCTTGCTCTATGGTTTATATCTGAGGCAGTAAGGCATTCACTCAGCCCAGCAGTGGGCCTTGCTCTATGGTTTATATCTGAGGCAGTAAGGCATTCACCCAGCCCAGCAGTGGGCCTTGCTCTATGGTTTATATCTGAGGCAGTAAGGCATTCACCCAGCCCAGCAGTGGGCCTTGCTCTATGGTTTATATCTGAGGCAGTAAGGCATTCACTCAGCCCAGCAGTGGGCCTTGCTCTATGGTTTATATCTGAGGCAGTAAGGCATTCCCTCAGCCCAGCAGTGGGCCTTGCTCTATGGTTTATATCTGAGGCAGTAAGGCATTCACCCAGCCCAGCAGTGGGCCTTGCTCTATGGTTTATATCTGAGGCAGTAAGGCATTCACTCAGCCCAGCAGTGGGCCTTGCTCTATGGTTTATATCTGAGGCAGTAAGGCATTCCCTCAGCCCAGCAGTGGGCCTTGCTCTATGGTTTATATCTGAGGCAGTAAGGCATTCCCTCAGCCCAGCAGCGGGCCTTGCTCTATGGTTTATATCTGAGGCAGTAAGGCATTCCCTCAGCCAAGCAGTGAGACAATATGTGAGGGGGAAAGTGACATATTTGGAGAATGCAGCAGCTGTTACATTCTCTCTCTGAAATTCTCCGAAGTCCATACAATCCTGACGAGACAAAGCAATCGTCTTGTTCCAGCCATGTTGAAATCTGTGTACTGAATGTGTTTTAATTCTTTCAGTTTGCCAGTGTGTGTATGTGTGTGTGTGTGTGTTTGTGATGTATGTACTGTATCATGTACGTACTGTACATGTGTGTCGGTTGGAGGTCAGAGGTTGCGGAGGCCTCACTAGAAGAGTGACTAGCAGACATCCATGCTGCATCAGGCCAAAATGCCTTCAAGCTGTCCCTCACACACACACACACACACACACACACACACACACACACACACACACACACACACACACACACACACACGAACACACACACACACACACACGAACACACACACACACACACACACACGAACACACACACACACGAACACACACACACACACACGAACACACACACACACACACACACACACACGAACACACACACACACACACGAACACACACACACACGAACACACACGAACACACACACACACACGAACACACACACACACACGAACACACACACACACGAACACACACACACACACGAACACACACACACACACGAACACACACACACACACGAACACACACACACACACACACACACACACACACACACACGAACACACACACACACACACAAACACACACACACACGAACACACACACACTCCCAGCGGCCCGTATACATCTACAGGATCTACAGCTCTAAGACTCCCAGGAGGTTTTGGGTCAGAGTCTCTCTGACAGGCCACTCACCCCTAGCAGGTGGAGACTCAGGCTTTAGAGAAAGCAAAGCAATGAAAGGGAATTCAACTGGGCTTCTGTGATCTGCCTTCAGATTTCAGGAGGAGAGGGTTTAGGACTGGAGACCCAGGCGGGGAAGACTGAGGCTAGCAGAGTTAGGGTTCAGTCATTCAACCACCAGTCACGGTGTATTGGCAAGTTACTACAGCTTTACAGTGATTAGTACTACAGAGTTACTACAGATTTACAGTGATTAGTACTACAGAGTTACTGCAGCTTTACAGTGATTAGTACTACAGAGTTACTACAGCTTTATAGTGATTAGTACTACAGAGTTACTACAGCTTTACAGTGATTAGTACTACAGAGTTACTACAGCTTTACAGTGATTAGTACTATATAGTTACTGCAGCTTTACAGTGATTAGTACTATATAGTTACTACAGCTTTACAGTGATTAGTACTATATAGTTAGTACAGCTTTACAGTGATTAGTACTACAGAGTTAGTACAGCTTTACAGTGATTAGTACTACATAGTTAGTACAGCTTTACAGTGATTAGTACTACAGAGTTACTACAGCTTTACAGTGATTAGTACTACAGAGTTACTACAGCTTTACAGTGATTAGTACTACATAGTTACTACAGCTTTACAGTGATTAGTACTACATAGTTACTGCAGCTTTACAGTGATTAGTACTACATAGTTACTCTAGCTATACAGTGGTTAGTACTACAGAGTTACTGCAGCTTTACAGTGGTTAGTACTACAGAGTTACTACAGCTATACAGTGGTTAGTACTATATAGTTACTGCAGCTTTACAGTGATTAGTACTACAGAGTTATTGCAGCTTTACAGTGATTAGTACTACATAGTTACTGCAGCTTTACAGTGATTAGTACTACATAGTTACTGCAGCTTTACAGTGATTAGTACTACATAGTTACTGCAGCTTTACAGTGATTAGTACTACATAGTTACTGCAGCTTTACAGTGATTAGTACTACATAGTTACTGCAGCTTTACAGTGATTAGTACTACAGAGTTACTGCAGCTTTACAGTGGTTAGTACTACATAGAGTTACTGCAGCTTTACAGTGATTAGTACTATATAGTTACTGCAGCTTTACAGTGATTAGTACTACAGAGTTACTACAGCTTTACAGTGATTAGTACTACATAGAGTTACTACAGCTTTACAGTGATTAGTACTACATAGAGTTACTACAGCTTTACAGTGATTAGTACTACATAGAGTTACTACAGCTTTACAGTGATTAGTACTACAGAGTTACTACAGCTTTACAGTGATTAGTACTACATAGTTACTACAGCTTTACAGTGATTAGTACTACATAGTTACTGCAGCTTTACTGTGATTAAATAACAGTCGTTGAAAATGAGTGTATTGTTCCTCTTGTAATTCCACAAGTAGTTTTCTTTTTGTTGTAGGAGGAGGGCTAACACTCAAAGCCAATGGCACACCCCCCCACTAGACACCCCCACTAGGCACCCCCACTAGGCACCCCCACTAGGCACCCCCACTAGACACCCCCACTAGGCACCCCCACTAGACACCCCCACTAGGCACCCCCACTAGGCACCCCCACTAGACACCCCCACTAGGCACCCCCACTAGGCACCCCCACTAGACACCCCCACTAGGCACCCCCACTAGACACCCCCACTAGGCACCCCCACTAGGCACCCCCACTAGGCACCCCCACTAGACACCCCCACTAGACACCCCCACTAGGCACCCCCACTAGGCACCCCCACTAGGCACCCCCACTAGACACCCCCACTAGGCACCCCCACTAGGCACCCCCACTAGACACCCCCACTAGGCACCCCCACTAGGCACCCCCACTAGGCACCCCCACTAGACACCCCCACTAGGCACCCCCACTAGACACCCCCACTAGGTGTAAATACTTCCTCTTCCAGAATTAGAGATGTTTATCTGATTCTCATGCCTTCCTGCGGAGACTAGCCTGGTCTTCATCCCTCTATCCCTCCGTTCCTCTCTCCTTCCTTCCCTCCCTCTATTTCTCTTTCTCTCCCTCTATCTCTCCTTCCCCCTCCCTGCCTCCATCTCTCCCTCCTTCCCTCCCTCCATCTCTCCTTCTCTCCATCCATCTATCCTCCCCCTCCAACTCTCCTTCCCCCCTCCATCTCGCCTTCTCTCCCTCCATCAATCCATCTCTCCTCCCCCTCTCCTTCCCCCCTCCATCTCTCCTTCCCTCCCTCCAACTCTCCTTCCCTCCCTCCATCTATCCTCCTCTCTCCATCTCTCCTTCCTTCCCTCCATCTCTCCTTCCATCTCTCCTTCTCTCCCTCCATCTATCCTCTCCCCTCCATCTCTCCTTCCCTCCCTCCATCTATCCTCTCCCCTCCATCTCTCCTTCCCTCCCTCCATATCTCCTTCTTTCCCTCCATCTCTCCATCTCTCCTTCTTTCCCTCCATCTCTCCTTCCCTCCCTCCATCTATCCTCTCCCCTCCATCTCTCATTCCCTCCCTCCATCTCTCCTTCCATCTCTCCTTCTCTCCCGGCATCTATCCTCCCCCTTCCAACTCTCCTTCCTCCCTCCATCTCTCCTTCTCTCCCTCCATCTCTCCATCTCTCCTTCCATCTCTTCATCAATCCTCCACCCTCCATCTCTCCTTCCCTCCCTCCATCTCTCCTTCCCTCCCTCCATCTCTCATTCTCTCCCTCCATCTCTCCTTCCCTCCCTCCATCTCTGCTTCTTTCAGGATTAGGGGATCAGAGTTTTCTTGTTTGGAACACTCATTCTGTGATTCGCTGGTTCATCCCAGGAGACTGCTAGTCACAATGGACTTCTGCCATTAAACCCTCTGATGCTGCCTGACAGCCGTGACTGATTAAAAGAGTTGGAGGGGAGATGGGGGAGGAGGAGTAGGAGGGAAGGAAAGGAGGGAAGATGGGGGAGGCACAGCGTCTTGCTGCCTTCACTCTCAAGCCGTGGATTCTCTTGCTGGCGTCTCTCACAAGTTTCAAGTGAGTGTGTGTGTGTGTGTGTGTGTGTGTGTGTGTGTGTGTGTGTGTGTGTGTGTGTGTGTGTGTGTGTGTGTGTGTGTGTGTGTGAGTGAGTGTGTATGAGTGTCTTCTGTCTCAAGCCCTGGGTTCTCAGCTCCTCATTTCTGCCAGTGGCCCTGGCCTCCTCCTCTCATCTCTGGCCTCCTCCTCTCATCTCTGGCCTCCTCCTCTCATCTCTGGCCTCCTCCTCTAATCTCTGGCCTCCTCCTCTCATCTCTGGCCTCCTCTCATCTCTGGCCTCCTCCTCTCATCTCTGGCCTCCTCCACTCATCTCTGGCCTCCTCCTCTCATCTCTGGCCTCCTCCTCTCATCTCTGGCCTCCTCCTCTCATCTCTGGCCTCCTCCTCTCATCTCTGGCCTCCTCCTCTCATCTCTGGCCTCCTCCTCTCATCTCTGGCCTCCTCCTCTTATCTCTGGCCTCCTCCTCTCATCTCTGGCCTCCTCCTCTCATCTCTGGCCTCCTCTTCTTATCTCTGGCCTCCTCCTCTAATCTCTGGTCTCCTCCTCTCATCTCTGGCCTCCTCCTCTCATCTCTGGCCTCCTCCTCTCATCTCTGGCCTCCTCCTCTCATCTCTGGCCTCCTCCTCTTATCTCTGGCCTCCTCCTCTCATCTCTGGCCTCCTCCTCTCATCTCTGGCCTCCTCCTCTAATCTCTGGCCTTCTCCTCTCATCTCTGGCCTCCTCCTCTAATCTCTGGCCTCCTCCTCTCATCTCTGGCCTCCTCCTCTCATCTTTGGCCTCCTCCTCTTATCTCTGGCCTCATCCTCTCATCTCTGGCCTCCTCCTCTCATCTCTGGCCTCCTCCTCTCATCTCTGGCCTCCTCCTCTCATCTCTGGCCTCCTCCTCTTATCTCTGGCCTCCTCCTCAAATCTCTGGTCTCCTCCTCTCATCTCTGGCCTCCTCCTCTCATCTCTGGCCTCCTCCTCTTATCTCTGGCCTCCTCCTTTAATCTCTGGTCTCCTCCTCTCATCTCTGGCCTCCTCCTCTCATCTCTGGCCTCCTCCTCTCATCTCTGGCCTCCTCCTCTCATCTCTGGCCTCCTCCTCTCATCTCTGGCCTCCTCCTCTCATCTCTGGCCTCCTCCTCTAATCTCTGGCCTCCTCCACTTATACAGTGCCTTGCAAAAGTATTCATCCCCTTGGCGTTTTTCCTATATTGTTGCATTACAACCTGTAATTTAAATGGATTTTTATTTGGATTTCATGTAATGGACATACACAAAATAGTCCAAATTGGTGAAGTGAAATGAAAAAAATATATATTGATAAAAGACGCAAACTCAATACAATGTAAAAGTGGTTTGTGTGTATGTTTTCACCCCCTTTACTATGAAGCCCCTTAATAAGATCTGATGCAGCCAATTACCTTCAGAAGTCACAGAATTAGTTACATAAAGTCCACCTGTGTGCAATCTAAGTGTCACATGATCTATCACATGATCTCAGTATATCTAAACCTGTTCTGAAAGGCTCCAGAGTCTGCAACACCACCAAGCAAGGGGCACCACCAAAGCAAGTGGCACCATGAAGACCAAGGAGCTCTCCAAACAGGTCAGGGATAGGTTTTAAAATAATATCCGAAACTTTGAACATCCCAAGGAGCGCTATTAAATCCGTTATTAAAAAATGGAAAGGATATGGCACCACAACAAGCCTGCCAAGAGAGGGCCGCCCACCAAAACTCACGGACCAGGCAAGGAGGGCATTAATCAGAGAGGCAACAAAGTGTAACGGTTTTCTTGATGAGAAGGAGAGTCGGACCAAAATGCGGCGTGTCTATTGCAATCCATGTTTAATGAAGTAACACACTAAACACAAACACTACCAAAACAATAAACTTAATGAAAACCGAAACAGCCTATACTTGTGTATCCTAACACAGAACAATGACATCAGGACACTAAGGACACTAAGGACAATCACCCACGACAAACTCAAAGAATATGGCTGCCTAAATATGGTTCCCAATCAGAGACAACGATAAACACCTGCCTCTGATTGAGAACCACTTCAGACAGCCATAGACTTAGCTAGAACACCCCACTAGCTACAATCCCCATACATACACACCACATACAAAAACCCATGCCACACCCTGGCCTGACCAAATAAATAAAGATAAACACAAAATACTTTGACCAGGGTGTGACAGAACCCCCCCCCCCTAAGGTGCGGACTCCCGAACGCACCTCAAAACAATAGGGAGGGTCCGGGTGGGCGTCTGTCCATGGTGGCGGCTCCGGCGCGGGACGTGGACCCCACTCAATCAATGTCTTAGCCCCTTCTCCTCGCGTCCCTGGATAGTCCACCCTTGCCGCCGACCATGGCCTAGTAGTCCTCACCCAGAACCCCACTGGACTGAGGAGCAGATCGGGACTGAGGGGCAGCTCGGGACTGAGGCAGCTCGGGACTGAGGGGAAGCTCAGGAGTGAGAGGAAGCTCAGGAGTGAGAGGAAGCTCAGGAGTGAGAGGAAGCTCAGGCAGGTTGATGAATCTACCAGATCCTGGCTGGCTGGTGGTTTCGGCAGATCCTGGCTGACTGGCAGATCCTGGTCGACTGGCAGATCTGGAAGATCCTGGTCGACTGGCAGATCTGGAAGATCCTGGTCGACTGGCAGATCTGGAAGAGTCTGGTCGACTGGCAGATCTGGAAGAGTCTGGTCGACTGGCAGATCTGAAAGAGTCTGGTCGACTGGCAGATCTGGAAGAGTCTGGTCGACTGGCAGATCTGGAAGAGTCTGGTCGACTGGCAGATCTGGAAGAGTCTGGTCGACTGGCAGATCTGGAAGAGTCTGGTCGACTGGCAGATCTGGAAGAGTCTGGTCGACTGGCAGATCTGGAAGAGTCTGGTTGACTGGCAGCTCTGGCTGCTCCATGCTGACTGGCTGCTCCATGCTGACTGACAGCTCTGGCTGCTCCATGCTGACTGGCTGCTCCATGCTGACTGGCAGCTCTGGCTGCTCCATGCTGACTGGCGGCCCTGGCTGCTCCATGCTAACTGGCAGCTCTGGCGGCTCCTTGCAGACTGGCAGCTCTGGCGGCTCCTTGCAGACTGGCAGCTTTGGCGGCATCCTGCAGACAGGCAGCTCTGGCGGCTCCTTGCAGACTGGCAGCTCCATGCAGACTGGCAGCTCCTTGCAGACTGGCAGCTCCTTGCAGACTGGCAGCTCCTTGCAGACTGGCAGCTCCTTGCAGACTGGCAGCTCTATGCAGACTGGCAGCTCTATGCTAACTGGCAGCTCTATGCTAACTGGCAGCTCTATGCAAACTGGCAGCTCCTTGCAAACTGGCAGCTCCTTGCAAACTGGCAGCTCCTTGCAAACTGGCAGCTCCTTGCAAACTGGCAGTTCTGAACAGGCGGGAGACTCCGGCAGCGCTGTAGAGAAGGAAGGCTCTAACAGCGCTAAACAGGCGGGAGACTCCGACAGCGCTGGAGAGGAGGAGGGCTCCGACAGCGCTGGACAGGCGAGGCGCACTGTAGGCCTGATGCGTGGTGCTGGCACTGGTGGTACTGGGCCGAGGACACGCACAGGAAGCCTGGTGCGGGGAGCTGCTACCGGAGGGCTGGGTTGTGGAGGTGGCACAGGATGGGTTAGACCGTGAAGGCGTACTGGAGATCTTGAGAGCGGTGCTGGCACAGGACGTGCAAGGCTAGGGAGGTGCACAGGAGGCCTGGTACGTGAGACTGGCACCATCTTCACCAGCCGACTAACACGCACCTCAGGACGAGTATGGAGCGCTGACCCAGGTGCCATCAAATCCCCGACACGCTCCGTCGGGCGAATTCCATGTTTAAAACACCAACACAGCAACTCCCTCATTTCTCTCTCCTCCAATTTCCCCATTAACTCCTTCACAGTCTCTGTTTCGCTCACCTCCAATTTCCCCATTAACTCCTTCACAGTCTCTGTTTCGCTCACCTCCAACACCGGCTCTGGTCTCCTCCTTGGCTCCTCACGATAAACAGGGAGAGTTGGCTCAGGTCTGGCTCCTGACTCTGCCACACTCTCCCTGAGCCCCCCCCCAACAAATTTTTGGGGCTGACTATGGGGCCTCCGTCCGCGCCGCCTTGCTTGCTTCGCAAACTCCATTCTCCTATATCCTTCCGCGCACTGCTCCATCGAATCCCAGGCGGGCTCCGGCACTCTCCCTGGGTCGACCGCCCACCTGTCTATCTCCTCCCAAGAAGTATAGTCCATACTGTACTCCACTTTGGGCTGTTCCTGCCTGTTGACACGCTGCTTGGTCCCTTTGTGGTGGGTGATTCTGTGACGGTATTCTTGATGAGAAGGAGAGTCGGACCAAAATGCGGCGTGTCTATTGCAATCCATGTTTAATGAAGTAACACACTAAACACAAACACTACCAAAACAATAAACTTAATGAAAACCGAAACAGCCTATACTTGTGTATCCTAACACAGAACAATGACATCAGGACACTAAGGACACTAAGGACAATCACCCACGACAAACTCAAAGAATATGGCTGCCTAAATATGGTTCCCAATCAGAGACAACGATAAACACCTGCCTCTGATTGAGAACCACTTCAGACAGCCATAGACTTAGCTAGAACACCCCACTAGCTACAATCCCCATACATACACACCACATACAAAAACCCATGCCACACCCTGGCCTGACCAAATAAATAAAGATAAACACAAAATACTTTGACCAGGGTGTGACACAAAGAGACCAAAGATAACCCTGAAGAAGCTGCAAAGCTCCACAGAGGAGATCGGAGTATCTGTCCATAGGACCACTTTAAGCCGTACACTCCACAGAGGAGATTGGAGTATCTGTCCATAGCACCACTAAGCCGTACACTCCACAGAGGAGATTGGAGTATCTGTCCATAGGACCACTTTGAGCCGTACACTCCACAGAGGAGATTGGAGTATCTGTCCATAGGACCACTTTAAGCCGTACACTCCACAGAGGAGATTGGAGTATCTGTCCATAGGACCACTTTAAGCCGTACACTCCACAGAGGAGATTGGAGTATCTGTCCATAGCACCACTAAGCCGTACACTCCACAGAGGAGATTGGAGTATCTGTCCATAGGACCACTTTAAGCCGTACACTCCACAGAGGAGATTGGAGTATCTGTCCATAGCACCACTAAGCCGTACACTCCACACAGCTGGGCTTTATGGAAGAGTGGTCAGAAAAAAGCCATTGCGCAGAAGAAAGAAATAAGCAAATACGTTTGGTGTTCGCCAAAAGGCATGTGGGAGACTCCACAAACATATGGAAGTAGGTTCTCTGGTCAGGTGAGACTAATATTGAGCTTTTTGGCCATCAAGGAAAACGCTACGTCTGGTGCAAACCCAACATCTTGAAGGAGCTGGAACAGTTTTGCCTTGAAGAATGGGCAAAAATCCCAGTGGCTAGATGTGCCAAGCTTATAGAGACATTCCCCAAGAGACTTGCAGCTGTAATTGCTGCAAAAGGTGGCTCTACAAAGTATTGACTTTGTGGGGGTGAATAGACTTCTGGGTGGTGAATAGTTATGCACGCTCAAGTTTTCTGTGTTTTTGTTTTTTGCATCTTCAAAGTGGTAGGCATGTTGTGTAAATCAAAATATACAGACCCCCCCAAAAAACATTTTAATTCCAGGTTGTAAGGCAACAAAATAGGAAAAATGCCAAGGGGGGTGAATACTTTCACAAGCCACTGTATCTGGCCTCTTCTCATCTCCGGCCTCCTCCTCTTTTCTCTGGCATCCTCTGTTCCTCCAAGATTAAATCATCTCAGCATTCAAACAACGATGAGAACATTTAACATTCAACAGTCAATACACTCCAAGATGTAGATTTCAACTGAACTACTGGGCCAGCACCCTGGATTCAGTCTTTCCCAGTGTTTAGTTCCTGGAAAATGAGAAACACATTTTATATGATTCACAAACATTGCAGGGGACATCGTCTGTGTTCGATCAGTGACGCAGTCATCAGACAGTCCTCAGGAGCCCCCCCCCCCCCCCCCCCCCACACACACACACTGTATATATACAGTACCAGTCAAATGTTTGAACACACCTACTCATTCAAGGGTTTTTCTTTATTTTTACTATTTTGTACATTGTAGAATAATAGTGAAGACATCAAAACTATGAAAGAACACAAATGGAATCATTTAGTAACCAAAAAAAGTGTTAAAAACAAATTATATTTTATATTTGAGATTCTTCAAAGGAGTCACCCTTTGCCTCAATGACAGCTTTGCACACTCTTGGCATTCTCTCAACCAGCTTCATGAGGTAGTCACCTGGAATGTGTTTCAATTAACAGGTGGGCCTTGTTAAAAGTGAATTTGTCGAATGTGTTGGAGCCAATCACTTGTGTTGTGACAAGATAGGGGAGGTATCCAGAAGATATCCCTATTTGGTAAAAGTCCAAGTCCATATTATGGCAAGAACAGCTCAAATAAGCAAAGAAAAACAACAGTCCATCATTACTTTAAGACATGAAGGTCAGTCAATCCAGAAAAATTCAAGAATTTACAAAGTTTCTTCAAGTGCAGTCGCAAAAACCACCAAGCGCTATGATGAAACTGGCTCTCATGAGGACCACCACAGGAAAGGAAGACCCAGAGTTACCTCTGCTGCTGAGGATAAGTTCATTAGAGTTAACTGCACCTCAGATTGCAGCCCAAATAAATGCTTCACAGATTTCAAGTAACAGATGATCTCCTCATTGTGTGGTTCCCACCATGAAGCATGGAGGTGGAGGTGGTGACACTGTCACAGCATTCTGCAGAAACACACCATCCCGTCTGGTTTGCGCTTAGTGGGACTATCATTTGTTTTTCAACAGGACAATGACCCAAAACCCACCTTCAGGCAATGTAAGGGCTGTTTGACCAAGAAGGAGGGTGATGGTGTAATGGGAAATGTAATGTTTGTGCTTTTCTTATAACACATTTCTGTATTATATTAATGTGCTGTTCTAATAACCAATTTCTGTGTTCATGCAAGTGACTGATTTAACGAATCCTTACTTCAGTAGCTGCAATTTGGCAGTATGCCTAGACCTTGTTTAGAGAACAAACGAAAGATATCTCAGTTTCAAGTTCTCAGCTTAGAGAGAAGAAGCCTCGTGAGGTGTTCGTCTGTCATGTTATGAGCCAGTGTTGGTCTGTCACATGAATGAAACAAAACGGTAATGATTAATTCATTATGCTAAATACAGTGCCTTGCGAAAGTATTCGGCCCCATTGAACTTTGCGACCTTTTGCCACATTTCAGGCTTCAAACATAAAGATATAAAACTGTATTTTTTGTGAAGAATCAACAACAAGTGGGACACAATCATGAAGTGGAACAACATTTATTGGATATTTCAAACTTTTTTAACAAATCAAAAACTGAAAAATTGGGCGTGCAAAATTATTCAGCCCCCTTAAGTTAATACTTTGTAGCGCCACCTTTTGCTGCGATTACAGCTGTAAGTCGCTTGGGGTATGTCGCTATCAGTTTTGCACATCGAGAGACTGACATTTTTTCCCATTCCTCCTTGCAAAACAGCTCGAGCTCAGTGAGGTTGGATGGAAAGCATTTGTGAACAGCAGTTTTCAGTTCTTTCCACAGATTCTCGATTGGATTCAGGTCTGGACTTTGACTTGACCATTCTAACACCTGGATATGTTTATTTTTGAACCATTCCATTGTAGATTTTGCTTTATGTTTTGGATCATTGTCTTGTTGGAAGACAAATCTCTGTCCCAGTCTCAAGTTTTTTGCAGACTCCATCAGGTTTTCTTCCAGAATGGTCCTGTATTTGGCTCCATCCATCTTCCCATCAATTTTAACCATCTTCCCTGTCCCTGCTGAAGAAAAGCAGGCCCAAACCATGATGCTGCCACCACCATGTTTGACAGTGGGGATGGTGTGTTCAGGGTGATGAGCTGTGTTGCTTTTACGCCAAACATAACGTTTTGCATTGTTGCCAAAAAGTTCAATTTTGGTTTCATCTGACCAGAGCACCTTCTTCCACATGTTTGGTGTGTCTCCCAGGTGGCTTGTGGCAAACTTTAAACGACACTTTTTATGGATATCTTTAAGAAATGGCTTTCTTCTTGCCACTCTTCCATAAAGGCCAGATTTGTTGTCCTATGGACAGAGTCTCCCACCTCAGCTGTAGATCTCTGCAGTTCATCCAGAATGATCATGGGCCTCTTGGCTGCATCTCTGATCAGTCTTCTCCTTGTATGTGCTGAAAGTTTAGAGGGACGGCCAGGTCTTGGTAGATTTGCAGTGGTCTGATACTCCTTCCATTTCAATATTATCGCTTGCACAGTGCTCCTTGGGATGTTTAAAGCTTGGGAAATATTTTGTATCCAAATCCGGCTTTAAACTTCTTCACAACAGTATCTCGGACCTGCCTGGTGTGTTCCTTGTTCTTCATGATGCTCTCTGCGCTTTTAACGGATCTCTGAGACTATCACAGTGCAGGTGCATTTATACGGAGACTTGATTACACACAGGTGGATTGTATTTATCATCATTAGTCATTTAGGTCAACATTGGATCATTCAGAGATCCTCACTGAACTTCTGGAGAGAGTTTGCTGCACTGAAAGTAAAGGGGCTGAATAATTTTGCACGCCCAATTTTTCAGTTTTTGATTTGTTAAAAAAGTTTGAAATATCCAATAAATGTCGTTCCACTTCATGATTGTGTCCCACTTGTTGTTGATTCTTCACAAAAAAATACAGTTTTATATCTTTATGTTTGAAGCCTGAAATGTGGCAAAAGGTCGCAAAGTTCAATGGGGCCGAATACTTTCGCAAAGCACCGTAGAAACACAAAACATAGACTGCCCACCCCAACTCACGCCCTGACCATACTAAATAAAGACAAAACAAAGGAAATAAAGGTCAGAACGTGACAATGCACAAAAAGCTTATTTCTCTTGAATTTGGTCACAAATTTGTTTACATCCCTGTTAGTGAGCATTACTTCTTTGCCAAAATAATCCATCCACCTGTCAGGTGTGGCATATCAAGAAGCTGATTAAACAGCATGATCATTACACAGGTACACCTTGTGCTGGAGACAACAAAAAAAAGCCTATTTTTGAATTGTGCAGTTTTATCCAACAACACAACGCCACAGATGTCTCAGGTTTTGAAGGAGCTGAATGTTCACCAGAGCTGTTGCCTGAGAATTTGTCAGTACGTCCAACCTGCCTCACAACCACGGACCACGTGTAACCACGCTAGCCCAGGACCGCCACATCTGGCTTCCTCACCTGCAGGATCCTCTGAGACCAGCCACCCGGACAGCTGAAGAAACTGAAGACTATTTATGTACTGTATGTAACAAATACCTTTTGTGGGGAAAAACTTATTCTGATTGGCTGGGCCTGCCCAGTCATGTATACATACAAACACACTGTCCTACTGTTTGCACCCAGGAAAACACACAAACACACAAAAACACATCAGGGAAGCACCTTCACTGCAGACCAGACCCTTTCATTTTAACTAGACTAAGATGGCTCATAGAGAGAGAGAGAGAGAGAGAGAGGGAGAGAGAGAGAGAGAAAGACGG
>NC_143034.1:74758870-74781370 GCF_057628025.1 Oncorhynchus mykiss | reverse complement strand
TAGACCAGAGCCCTATTCCCTATATAGTGCACTACTGTTGACCAGAGCCCTATTCCCTATATAGTGCACTACTTTAGACCAGAGCCCTATTCCCTATATAGTACACTACTGTAGACCAGAGCCCTATTCCCTATATAGTGCACTACTTTAGACCAGAGCCCTATTCCCTATATAGTACACTACTGTAGACCAGAGCCCTATTCCCTATATAGTGCACTACTGTTGACCAGAGCCCTATTCCCTATATAGTGCACTACTTTAGACCAGAGCCCTATTCCCTATATAGTACACTACTGTAGACCAGAGCCCTATTCCCTATATAGAGCACTACTTTAGACCAGAGCCCTATTCCCTATATAGTGCACTACTGTTGACCAGAGCCCTATTCCCTATATAGAGCACTACTTTAGACCAGAGCCCTATTCCCTATATAGTACACTACTGTAGACCAGAGCCCTATTCCCTATATAGAGCACTACTTTAGACCAGAGCCCTATTCCCTATATAGTAGACTACTAGGGGACCCATAGGGCTCTGGTCTAAAATAATGCACTACCAGGGGACCCATAGGGCTCTGGTCTACAGTAATGCATTACATGGGGACCCATGGGGCTCTGGGCTAAAGTAATGCACTATTAGGGGACCCATAGGGCTCTGGTCTAAAGTAATGCACTATTAGGGGACCCATAGGGCTCTGGTCTACAGTAATGCATTACATGGGGACCCATGGGGCTCTGGGCTAAAGTAATGCACTACTAGGGGACCCATAGGGCTCTGGGCTAAAGTAATGCACTACTAGGGGACCCATAGGGCTCTGGGCTAAAGTAATGCACTACTAGGGGACCCATAGGGCTCTGGTCTACAGTAATGCACTACTAGGGGACCCATAGGGCTCTGGTCTACAGTAATGCACTACTAGGGGACCCATAGGGCTCTGGTCTACAGTAATGCATCAAGCAGGAAGTCGGGGGCCATTTTGGATACGGCTTGTGACAGATACGAGTCCCAGTGGAAAACACACACAGACTCATTACTGACACTAAGAAGCAGTGGAAGACGGTTAGAGACTCATTACGAAGTCTCACAAGGTGCAGAAATGGACCTTTTACACAGACAGCAAGTTGTAACCTACAGGCATGAAAGATCAGTTTCCATTTTTTCAAGACAAAGCAGAGTCAATGTTCAGTATATGTTCAGTACTGACCGTACTGAACCCTCACAGGAAGTGAGAGAGTTAATCAGAGTAACTATGTGTCTGTACTGACCGTACTGAACCCTCACAGGAAGTGAGAGAGTTAATCAGATTGTGGTTTAATGTTGGCAGAAACCTGTTGCAACATATTAATCAGAACAGTAACTCTGTCAAGACAAGACATGAGTAACTGCAGGTGTGTGTGCGTGTGTGTGTGTGTGCGTGTGTGTGTGTGTGTGTGTGTGTGTGTGTGTGTGTGTGTGTGTGTGTGTGTGTGTGTGTGTGTGTGTGTGTGTATGCATGTGTGTGCGTGTGTGTGATTCAAGACGAAGTGAATCATGAACATGAGAGGACAGCAGCAGGTGTTGTGGTTCTGCAGGTTCTGAGTGATGTTGAAGATGTTGAAGATGTTGAAGATGTACAGAAGCTGAAGAACACACATCCAGGTAGTTTCTGCAGGTTCTGAGTGATGTTGAAGATGTTGAAAATGTTGAAGATGTACAGAAGCTGAAGAACACACATCCAGGTAGTTTCTGCAGGAGTTGTAGACAAACCCATGGTGAACAGGAAGTAAAACGACACACTCATGTTCCCAGGTGATATTTATAAACAACAAGGTTTTGACCCGTAGGTCTTCATCAGCATGGATCCAGACCTAACTGTCAGAACCTTGTTGTTAATAAATATCACCTGGGAACATGAGCGTGGGAGTGTGGCGTTTTCCTTTCTGTTGAAGATGGCCATTCCAACCCCCTCTCTCTGTCTCTCTCTGTCTCTCTCTAGCTCTCTCTAGCTCTCTCTGTCTCTCTCTCTGTCTTTCACTCTCTCTAGCTCTTTCTCTAGCTCTCACTGTCTCTCTGTCTCTCTTTGTCTTTGTCTCTCTCTAGCTCTCTCTGTCTCTCTCTGTCTTTCTCTTTCTCTAGCTCTCTCTGTCTCTCTCTGTGTCTTTCTCTCTCTCTAGCTCTCTCTAGTTCGCTCTCTCTCTCTCTCTCTCTCTCTCTCTGTCTTTCTCTCTCTCTAGCTCTCTCTGTCTCTATGTCTCTCTCTGTCTGTCTTTCTCTCTCTCTCTGTCTCTGTTTTTCT
Organism: Oncorhynchus mykiss; assembly: GCF_057628025.1. Classification (NCBI taxonomy): domain Eukaryota; kingdom Metazoa; phylum Chordata; class Actinopteri; order Salmoniformes; family Salmonidae; genus Oncorhynchus; species Oncorhynchus mykiss. The sequence goes on along the minus strand of NC_143034.1, from coordinate 74,779,095 downwards.
CTCTCTCTAGCATGCTCTCCCTCTGTCTTTCTCTGTCTTTCTCTCTGTCTCTCTCAGTCTTCCTCTCTCTGTCATTCTCTCTCTCTCTCTCGCTCTGTCTCTCCCTCTCTGTCACTCCTCTAACAGGACGTGAATCATTGGACCCATGACACACACACACACACACACACACACACACACACACACACACACACACACACACACACACACACACACACACACACACACACACACACACACACACACACACACACACAGTGTGTTGTCCCCGTGGCTCACACACAGCTGCCCTGTTTAGCTTCAGTCTAAGCCTCAGGTATGTTCCCCTGTTTCATTCTCTTTATGCTGAATTAATCTAACACAGGGGTGGACTGGCCATCTGGCATTTCGGGCATTTAGCCCAGTGGGCCTGTCGATTTTTTGTGGAAGATTTCACCTAGACACTGTTGACCTAGAGCACAAAAATAATGATATCTACCTTGGCCTGAATATCAGCACCACAGGTCATTTCTACAAAGCTGTGAACGATCTGAGAGACAAGGCAAGAAGGGTCTTCTACGCCATCAAAAGAAACATAAAATTCGACATACCAATTAGGATCTGGGTTTAAGATACTTGAATCAGTTATAGAACCCATTGCCCATTATGCTAGTGAGGTCTGGGGTCCGCTCACCAACCAATTCACAAAATGTGACAAACACCAAATTGAGACTGCATGCAGGATTCTGCAAAAATATCCCCCATAATACATGCAGAGCAGAATTAGGACGATTCCCGTTAATGATCAAAATCCAGAAAATAGCAATTCACTTCTACAATCACCTAAAAATAAGTGATTTTCAAACTTGCTATAGCAAAGCTCTCACCTACATAGAGATGAACCTGCAGGAGTGTCCCCTTCTGCAGTGTCCACTTCTGAGGGCCCATTTTTCTCGCAAATTTCGTCATATCCAATTGGTAGTTACAGTCTTGTCCCATCGTTGCAACTCACGTACGGACTCGTGAGAGGCAAAGGTCGAGAGCCATGCGTCCTCTGAAACACAACCGCCAAGCCACACTGCTTCTTGACACACTGCCCGCTTATTAACCCGAAAGCCAGCTGCACCAATGTGTCAGAGGAAACACCATACAGCTGGCGACCGAAGTCAGTGTGCGGACGACCGGCCACGACAAGGAGTCGGTAGGAGCGCAATGGGACAAGGACATCCCAGCCGGCCAAACCCTCTCCTAACCTGACCAACGCTGGACCAATTGTGCGGTGATTCATGGGTCTCTCGGTCGCGGGCGGCTGCGACAGAACCCAGATCTGTTGTGACGTCTTTAGCACTGCGACCCAGTGCCTTAGACCGCTGCGCCACTCGGGAAGCCCACAGTATGGGGACTCTGCTCACAAACACACAGAGCCCCAGGACAGCAACACAATTAGACCCAAACAAATCAAGACAAAACACAAAGATATTTACTTGACACATCGGAAAGTATTAACCAAAAAACTGAGCAAACTGGAATGGTATTTGGCCCTGAACAGAGAGTACACAGTGAGAAAATACCTGGCCACTGTGACTGACCCAAAATTAAGAAATTCCTTGACTATCTACAGACTCAGTGAGCAGAGCCTTGCTATTGAGAGAGGCTGCTGTTGGCAGACCTGGCTCTCAAGAGAAGACAGGCTACAAAATTAGGTGGAAACCGAGCTGCACTTCCTAACCTCCTGCCAAATGTATGACCATATTAGAGACATTTTTCCTTCAGATCACACAGACCCACACTCTTGATAAACTCCCATATCTGGTCCAGTGCTGCAAGGAAACACCTAGTTAAGCTGCATCTGGCCCAGAACAGAGCGACACGTTTTGCTCTTCATTGTAATCAGAGGGCTGATATAAATACTATACATGCCAGTCTCTCTTGGCTAAGAGTTGAGGAGAGACTGACTGCATCACTTCTTCTTTTTATCAGAAGCATTAAACTCTTTAACATCATACCAGTATTTGGAACCAAGGACTGATCATCCAAATCCACAAAAATGGAGACAAATTTGATCCCAAAACTACGGTGGGATATGCGTCAACAGCAAGCATGGGAAAATCCTCTGCATTATCATTAACAGCAGACTCGTACATTTCCTCAGTGAAAAAAACAATGTACTGAGCAAATGTCAAATTGGCTTTTTACCAAATTACTGTAAAACAGACCATGTATTCACCCTGCACTAATGCTATTTGGCCCTGAACAGAGAGTGCACAGTGACAGAATACGTGACCACTGTGACTGACCCAAAATTAAGGAAATCTTTGACTATGTACAGAGTCAGGGAGCAGAGCCCTGCAATCGAGAATGGCCGCCGTAGGCAGACATGGCTCTCAAGAGAAGACAGGCTATGTGCACACTGCCCACAAAATGAGGTGGAAACTGAGCTGCACTTACTAACCTCCTGCCAAGTGTGTGACCATATTAGAGACACTCTATCCCATATCTATTGGGTGAATGTGCTACTTTCAGGCATTTGGAAATTGCTCCCAAGGATGAACCAGACTTGTGGAGGTCTACAATTTTTTTTCTGAGGTCTTAGCTGATTTATTTTGATGTTCCCATGATGTCAAGCAAAGAGGTACTGAGTTTGAAGGTAGGCCTTGAATTACATCCACAGGTACACCTCCAATTGACTCAAATTATGTCAATTAGCCTATCAGAAGCTTCTAAAGCCATGACATCGTTTTCGGGAAACATTTAGTTTTAATAACCCCCCACTGTCCTGTCTGTGTCCCATCTATCTCAGGCCTTTAGTGATGTCAGGCCTTTCCTCCTCCCAGTGCTCCTCCCACATCTACTACTGTTCCTATGGCTGCCTGGGGAGAAACACACACACAAACATACACACACTCAGTGAGGAGGGAATGACCAGGGAGGAAGTAGTATAGAGGGGAGGGATACGTTCCAGGTTGTCCATTAGAGTCTAATGTAGAGGAGGGAATGACCAGGGAGGAAGTAGTATAGAGGGGAGGGATACGTTCCAGGTTGTCCATTAGAGTCTAATGTAGAGGAGGGAATGACCAGGGAGGAAGTAGTATAGAGGGGAGGGATACGTTCCAGGTTGTCCATTAGAGTCTAATGTAGAGGAGGGAATGACCAGGGAGGAAGTAGTATAGAGGGGAGGGATACGTTCCAGGTTTTCCATTAGAGTCTAATGTAGAGGAGGAGGGGGCGGGGGGGGGGGGGATCATCCGTTTAGGAAACATCTGTATATTTCTGCCGGTTGAAAGTGTTTTCAACCGGCAGACAGACAGACAGACGGAGAACAGAGTTAGCTAATATCTGGTGTGTTGTTCTGAAAGAGCGTCTGTTAGTGTTCTCAAGAAGAAAGGCTAGTGTAGCCATCTGAGCAGATGGGCAGAGAATAGCTGGCTGGATGGATGGATAGATGGATGGCTGGCTGGCTGGATGGATGGATGGATAGATGGCTGGCGGGATGGCTGGCTGGCTGGCTGGATGGATGGATGGCTGGCTGGATGGATGGCTGGATGGCTAGATGGATGGATGGCTGGATGGCTAGATGGCTGGATGGCTGGCTGGCTGGCTGGATGGCTGGATGGCTGGATGGATGGTTGGCTGGCTGGATGGATGGCTGGATGGCTGGATGGCTGGATGGATGAATGGATGGCTGGATGGCTGGCTGGCTCGATGGATGGATGGATGGCTGGATGAATGGTTGGCTAGATGGATGGATGGATGGATGGATGGATGGCTGGCTGGCTGGCTGGCTGGCTGGCTGGCTGGCTGGCTGGCTGGATGGATGGATGGCTGGATGGTTGGATGGCTGGATGGCTGGATGGCTGGATGGATGGATGGATGGATGGATGGATGGATGTCTGGATGGATGGCTGGGTGGCTGGCTGGATGGATGGATGGATGGATGGATGAATGGATGGCTGGCAATACGGCTGCATGGCGTGCCTGTCTTTGCTCTATGTCATTCCATGTCTGAGTTGAGGTTACACCTGCTTATTATACAGCACCCCTATCATAACAATACACACAATGTAACACTGACAGACACACACCAGTCTGCACCTGCCACCTACCTATCAGTCAACAGAAGCTCATTGTGATGTCATTATGAGGCTCGGTGTGGATTCCTCCCCTTAGTAGTTGTTTTTCTGTGTCTCTGTCTTTTATTTAAAGTAACTCTCCAGTGTTTCCACATTTCTAGTTTTGCTTCCAAAATGTTCTCATTAAGATTGTTAAAAAGCTACTTTTCTGTATTGAAATGGTGTGGGCTTACCCCATCAACAGAATGGTATGGTCTTACCCCAACAACAGAATGGTGTGGTCTTACCCCATCAACAGAATGGTGTGGTCTTACCCCAACAACAGAATGGTGTGGTCTTACCCCAACAACAGAATGGTGTGGTCTTACCCCAACAACAGAATGGTGTGGTCTTACCCCAACAACAGAATGGTGTGGGCTTACCCCAACAACAGAATGGTGTGGTCTTACCCCAACAACAGAATGGTGTGGTCTTACCCCAACAACAGAATGGTGTGGTCTTACCCCAACAACAGAATGGTGTGGTCTTACCCCAACAACAGAATGGTGTGGTCTTACCCCAACAACAGAATGGTGTGGTCTTACCCCAACAACAGAATGGTATGGTCTTACCCCAACAACAGAATGGTGTGGTCTTACCCCAACAACAGAATGGTGTGGTCTTACCCCAACAACAGAATGGTGTGGGCTCACCCCAACAACAGAATGGTATGGTCTTACCCCAACAACAGAATGGTATGGTCTTACCCCATCAACAGAATGGTGTGGTCTTACCCCAACAACAGAATGGTATGGTCTTACCCCAACAACAGAATGGTGTGGTCTTACCCCAACAACAGAATGGTATGGTCTTACCCCATCAACAGAATGGTGTGGTCTTACCACAACAACAGAATGGTATGGTCTTACCCCAACAACAGAATGGTGTGGTCTTACCACAACAACAGAATGGTATGGTCTTACCCCAACAACAGAATGGTATGGTCTTACCCCAACAACAGAATGGTGTGGTCTTACCCCAACAACAGAATGGTGTGGTCGTACAGTATACCGGTCATTAACAATATTAATGCCAGTAGACCACTGATTGGCCAGCTCATCCTCCTATAGACTGCTGATTGGCCATCGTATTCTATGAGGAAATAGCAAGCATTTTTGAAACAGTATTTTTGAGAAACATGTTTGAGATGGGTGTTATTAACAGTTTTATTTGTTTTTAATCAAATGTATGCTTTGACCAGAAATACGAGTATAGTATGAATGAACAACATCTGGACAGTGACTTTAATCCTAAATTCCATTAAACCAACCTCAGCAGTGAGCAGCAGAGAAGAGTTGCTGTGTTTGGTAGGAGAGAGGATGTGCAGCGCAGGCCAGCAGCAGCTCCAGCTGGGGAGGGGATGTGGCCTTTGGGAGTCCAGGGGAGGATGTTATGCCTCCTGTGAGCTGACTCCTGACCCCACCATCCTCTCTCAACCTGCACCTCCACTACTGTACATAACCGTTCAACTTGTCGCTTTGGAAAACACATTTTATCGCTATGAAAACCTGTATAAAAAAAACAATAATACGAATGGGAAATGGAAAGGTAGATGATTCTGTGTACAGTTGAATAAAGTAAATGAATACTGAGTCACAGATAAACTAAGCAGTACTGCTTGTCCTGTGTGTCTGCAGGGAGAGAATATTAGGATAAACTTCTGATCTCAGAAAGGACATTTAAAAGATACGCAACCTTCAGACCACAACGTTAAAAAAAAAACACCTCTTTCCATCATCGTCATCGTGTTGTCTTCTGTGGTATTTTAACACCTCTGCTAACTCTGCCCTGCCTCTACCGGCCTCCAGAAACTCAGATTAATAGATAAGATCAACTGTATCATCAGAGTGAAAACATGACTGAAATGACTCATATAAGATTCACTGGGTTGGACGTGTTAGGAATTAAACAGAAGCAGAGACAGGTGTAGGCATTGACAGACAGACAGACAGACAGGCAGACAGACAGACAGACAGAGCGAGATGGACAGAAAGACACATTTACAGACAGACAGACAGACAGACAGACAGACAGACAGACAGACAGACAGACAGACAGACAGACAGACAGACATCTCAGTGTAGAATAGTTTAGGTCATGAAGCTCAGCATTCTACTGGCTGTTAGAAAACAAGTTTCATTTGACCTTTTACTCATTACTTCTTTCAACAGTAACCAATTACCATACCTGTTACTCCCTGGGTACAGTCCTTAGTTACACTACTGGTTATATACCTGTTACTCCCTGGGTACAGTCATTAGTTACACTACTGGTTATATACCTGTTACTCTCTGGGTACAGTCATTAGGTACACTACTGGTTATATACCTGTTACTCTCTGGGTACAGTCATTAGTTATACTACTGGTTATATACCTGTTACTCCCTGGGTACAGTCATTAGTTACACTACTGGTTATAGTACCTGTTACTCCCTGGGCACAGTCATTAGTTACACTACTGGTTATAGTACCTGTTACTCCCTGGGCACAGTCATTAGTTACACTACTGGTTATATACCTGTTACTTCCTGGTTACAGTCCTTAGTTACATTACTGGTTATAGTACCTGTTACTCTCTGGGTACAGTCATTAGTTACACTACTGGTTATATACCTGTTACTCCCTGGGCACAGTCATTAGTTACACTACTGGTTATATACCTGTTATTCCCTGGGTACAGTCATTAGTTACACTACTGGTTATAGTACCTGTTATTCCCTGGGTACAGTCATTAGTTACACTACTGGTTATATACCTGTTATTCCCTGGGTACAGTCATTAGTTACACTACTGGTTATATACCTGTTACTCCCTGGGTACAGTCATTAGTTACACTACTGGTTATATACCTGTTACTCCCTGGGTACAGTCATTAGTTACACTACTGGTTATATACCTGTTATTCCCTGGGTACAGTCATTAGTTACACTACTGGTTATATACCTGTTACTCCCTGGGTACAGTCATTAGTTACACTACTGGTTATATACCTGTTATTCCCTGGGTACAGTCATTAGTTACACTACTGGTTATATACCTGTTACTCCCTGGGTACAGTCATTAGTTACACTACTGGTTATATACCTGTTACTCCCTGGGTACAGTCATTAGTTACACTACTGGTTATATACCTGTTATTCCCTGGGTATAGTCATTAGTTACACTACTGGTTATATACCTGTTACTCCCTGGGTATAGTCATTAGTTACACTACTGGTTATAGTATCTGTTACTCCCTGGGTATAGTCATTAGTTACACTACTGGTTATAGTACCTGTTACTCCCTGGGTACAGTCATTAGTTACACTACTGGTTATATACCTGTTACTCCCTGGGTATAGTCATTAGTTACACTACTGGTTATAGTATCTGTTACTCCCTGGGTATAGTCATTAGTTACACTACTGGTTATAGTACCTGTTACTCCCTGGGTACAGTCATTAGTTACACTACTGGTTATAGTACCTGTTACTCCCTGGGTACAGTCATTAGTTACACTACTGGTTATAGTACCTGTTACTCCCTGGGTACAGTCATTAGTTACACTACTGGTTATATACCTGTTATTCCCTGGGTACAGTCATTAGTTACACTACTGGTTATATACCTGTTACTCCCTGGGTACAGTCATTAGTTACACTACTGGTTATAGTACCTGTTACTCCCTGGGTACAGTCATTAGTTACACTGGTTATAGTACCTGTTACTCCCTGGGTACAGTCATTAGTTACACTACTGGTTATATATCTGTTACTTCCTGGGTACAGTCATTAGTTACACTACTGGTTATAGTACCTGTTACTCCCTGGGTACAGTCATTAGTTACACTGGTTATAGTACCTGTTACTCCCTGGGTACAGTCATTAGTTACACTACTGGTTATATACCTGTTACTCCCTGGGTATAGTCATTAGTTACACTACTGGTTATAGTACCTGTTACTCCCTGGGTACAGTCATTAGTTACACTACTGGTTATATACCTGTTACTCCCTGGGTATAGTCATTAGTTACACTACTGGTTATAGTACCTGTTACTCCCTGGGTACAGTCATTAGTTACACTACTGGTTATATACCTGTTATTCCCTGGGTACAGTCATTAGTTACACTACTGGTTATATACCTGTTATTCCCTGGGCACAGTCATTAGTTACACTACTGGTTATAGTACCTGTTACTCCCTGGGTACAGTCATTAGTTATACTGGTTGTAGTATCTGTTACTCCCTGGGTACAGTCACTAGTTACACTACTGGTTATAGTACCTGTTACTCCCTGGGTACAGTCATTAGTTATACTGGTTGTAGTATCTGTTACTCCCTGGGTACAGTCACTAGTTACACTACTGGTTATAGTACCTGTTACTCCCTGGGTACAGTCATTAGTTACACTACTGGTTATAGTACCTGTTACTCCCTGGGTACAGTCATTAGTTACACTACTGGTTATATACCTGTTACTCCCTGGGCACAGTCATTAGTTACACTACTGGTTATATACCTGTTATTCCCTGGGTACAGTCATTAGTTACACTGGTTATAGTACCTGTTACTCCCTGGGTATAGTCATTAGTTACACTACTGGTTATAGTACCTGTTACTCCCTGGGTACAGTCATTAGTTATACTGGTTATATATATGTTACTTCCTGGGTACAGTCATTAGTTACACTACTGGTTATAGTACCTGTTACTCCCTGGGTACAGTCATTAGTTACACTGGTTATAGTACCTGTTACTCCCTGGGTACAGTCATTAGTTACACTACTGGTTATAGTACCTGTTACTCCCTGGGTACAGTCATTAGTTACACTACTGGTTATATACCTGTTACTCCCTGGGCACAGTCATTAGTTACACTACTGGTTATATACCTGTTATTCCCTGGGTACAGTCATTAGTTACACTGGTTATAGTACCTGTTACTCCCTGGGTATAGTCATTAGTTACACTACTGGTTATAGTACCTGTTACTCCCTGGGTACAGTCATTAGTTATACTGGTTATATATATGTTACTCCCTGGGTACAGTCACTAGTTACACTACTGGTTATATACCTGTTACTCCCTGGGTACAGTCATTAGTTACACTACTGGTTATAGTATCTGTTACTCCCTGGGTACAGTCACTAGTTACACTACTGGTTATATACCTGTTACTCCCTGGGTATAGTCATTAGTTACACTACTGGTTATAGTACCTGTTACTCCCTGGGTACAGTCACTAGTTACACTACTGGTTATATACCTGTTACTCCCTGGGTATAGTCATTAGTTACACTACTGGTTATAGTACCTGTTACTCCCTGGGTACAGTCATTAGTTACACTACTGGTTATATACCTGTTACTCCCTGGGCACAGTCATTAGTTACACTACTGGTTATATACCTGTTACTCCCTGGGCACAGTCATTAGTTACACTACTGGTTATATACCTGTTATTCCCTGGGTACAGTCACTAGTTACACTACTGGTTATAGTACCTGTTATTCCCTGGGTATAGTCATTAGTTACACTACTGGTTATAGTACCTGTTACTCCCTGGGTACAGTCATTAGTTATACTGGTTATAGTATCTGTTACTCCCTGGGTACAGTCACTAGTTACACTACTGGTTATATACCTGTTATTCCCTGGGTATAGTCATTAGTTACACTACTGGTTATATACCTGTTATTCCCTGGGTACAGTCATTAGTTACACTACTGGTTATATACCTGTTATTCCCTGGGCACAGTCATTAGTTACACTACTGGTTATATACCTGTTATTCCCTGGGTATAGTCATTAGTTACACTACTGGTTATAGTACCTGTTATTCCCTGGGTACAGTCATTAGTTACACTACTGGTTATATACCTGTTATTCCCTGGGTATAGTCATTAGTTACACTACTGGTTATAGTACCTGTTACTCCCTGGGTACAGTCATTAGTTATACTGGTTATAGTATCTGTTACTCCCTGGGTACAGTCACTAGTTACACTACTGGTTATATACCTGTTACTCCCTGGGTACAGTCATTAGTTATACTGGTTATAGTATCTGTTACTCCCTGGGTACAGTCACTAGTTACACTACTGGTTATATACCTGTTATTCCCTGGGTACAGTCATTAGTTACACTACTGGTTATATACCTGTTACTCCCTGGGTACAGTCATTAGTTATACTGGTTATAGTATCTGTTACTCCCTGGGTACAGTCATTAGTTACACTACTGGTTATATACCTGTTATTCCCTGGGTACAGTCATTAGTTACACTACTGGTTATATACCTGTTATTCCCTGGGTACAGTCATTAGTTACACTACTGGTTATATACCTGTTACTCCCTGGGTACAGTCATTAGTTACACTACTGGTTATAGTACCTGTTACTCCCTGGGTACAGTCATTAGTTACACTGGTTATAGTATCTGTTACTCCCTGGGTACAGTCACTAGTTACACTACTGGTTATATACCTGTTACTCCCTGGGTATAGTCATTAGTTACACTACTGGTTATATACCGGTTACTCCCTGGGTACAGTCATTAGTTATACTGGTTATAGTATCTGTTACTCCCTGGGTACAGTCACTAGTTACACTACTGGTTATATACCTGTTACTCCCTGGGTATAGTCATTAGTTACACTACTGGTTATATACCTGTTATTCCCTGGGTACAGTCATTAGTTACACTACTGGTTATAGTACCTGTTACTCCCTGGGTACAGTCATTAGTTATACTGGTTATAGTATCTGTTACTCCCTGGGTACAGTCACTAGTTACACTACTGGTTATAGTACCTGTTACTCCCTGGGTACAGTCATTAGTTACACTGGTTATAGTACCTGTTACTCCCTGGGTATAGTCATTAGTTACACTACTGGTTATAGTACCTGTTATTCCCTGGGTACAGTCATTAGTTACACTACTGGTTATATACCTGTTACTCCCTGGGTATAGTCATTAGTTACACTACTGGTTATAGTACCTGTTATTCCCTGGGTACAGTCATTAGTTACACTACTGGTTATATATCTGTTACTCCCTGGGTACAGTCATTAGGTACACTACTGGTTATATACCTGTTACTCCCTGGGTACAGTCATTAGTTACACTACTGGTTATAGTACCTGTTACTCCCTGGGTACAGTCATTAGTTATACTGGTTATAGTATCTGTTACTCCCTGGGTACAGTCATTAGTTACACTACTGGTTATATACCTGTTACTCCCTGGGTACAGTCATTAGTTACACTACTGGTTATATACCTGTTACTCCCTGGGTACAGTCATTAGTTACACTACTGGTTATAGTACCTGTTACTCCCTGGGTACAGTCATTAGTTACACTACTGGTTATATACCTGTTACTCCCTGGGTACAGTCATTAGTTACACTACTGGTTATATACCTGTTATTCCCTGGGTATAGTCATTAGTTACACTACTGGTTATAGTACCTGTTACTCCCTGGGTACAGTCATTAGTTATACTGGTTATAGTATCTGTTACTCCCTGGGTACAGTCACTAGTTACACTACTGGTTATATACCTGTTACTCCCTGGGTACAGTCATTAGTTACACTACTGGTTATATACCTGTTATTCCCTGGGTACAGTCATTAGTTACACTACTGGTTATATACCTGTTATTCCCTGGGTACAGTCATTAGTTACACTACTGGTTATATACCTGTTACTCCCTGGGTACAGTCATTAGTTATACTGGTTATAGTATCTGTTACTCCCTGGGTACAGTCACTAGTTACACTACTGGTTATATACCTGTTATTCCCTGGGTACAGTCATTAGTTACACTACTGGTTATATACCTGTTACTCCCTGGGTACAGTCATTAGTTATACTGGTTATAGTATCTGTTACTCCCTGGGTACAGTCACTAGTTACACTACTGGTTATATACCTGTTACTCCCTGGGTACAGTCACTAGTTACACTACTGGTTATAGTACCTGTTACTCCCTGGGTACAGTCATTAGTTACACTACTGGTTATAGTACCTGTTATTCCCTGGGTATAGTCATTAGTTACACTACTGGTTATATACCTGTTACTCCCTGGGTATAGTCATTAGTTACACTACTGGTTATAGTACCTGTTATTCCCTGGGTATAGTCATTAGTTACACTACTGGTTATAGTACCTGTTACTCCCTGGGTATAGTCATTAGTTACACTACTGGTTATAGTACCTGTTACTCCCTGGGTACAGTCACTAGTTACACTACTGGTTATATACCTGTTACTCCCTGGGTATAGTCATTAGTTACACTACTGGTTATAGTACCTGTTACTCCCTGGGTACAGTCATTAGTTATTTCTTACTCAGGAAAAACCATGTATCTCTCTTTCTCTCCCTCCCTCTTTTCCTCTCTCCTTTCCCCCTCTCTTTCAAATGTTGATTTGATTTGATATCTACATCGGCTACCTTCTCAAGGCCCTCTCCAGCCTCTCCTGTTGCCCCTGTTTCAATGCTGTCTGGCTTTCTGGCTGCCCTGCTAACACTGTGTCATCCTCAGGGCCCCTACCGGCCCCTGGCCCATCACACTCCACTGGGCCCCGCCTGGCCCGCCTCTCATCTCCCCTAACACAGCCTGACACTTTGAAGCTGGGGAGGCGGTGTGGACCGGGCCCGGCCCAACAATAGCAACCTGATCCTCAGCTGACGCACGCTAACCCAGCCATGGATGATGGACAAATGAAGGGGAGAGAAGGAGAGGAGGAGAGGAGAGGAGAGAAGGAGAGGAGGAGAGGAGGAGAGGAGGAGAGAAGGAGAGGAGGAGGAGCCCCCTTGGGGTGCTGTCCTGCCTCTCACTGTTTGTTGAGGAGCTCTGTACATATAACATGAGAAAAGGCATGCCGTTTCTGTTGTAGAGAAGAGGACGGGAAAGAGAGGGGTGGGTGAGGGAGGAAGAGGGGGGAGGGGGGAGAGAAAGGGAGGGAGGGACAGAGAGTGTGGTGGTTGATTCCTATCCAGGTTAAGAGAAAAAGCAAAAACAGTGTCTCAGCAGGGTCTAAAGTAGTGCACTTTGTAGGGAATAGGGTGCCATTTCAGATTGGCCATTTCTCTGAACTGAAAATGTACTGCTCATATGAACACATCTTTCACAGATTCATTCTGAAACTAAACCTGAAGAATAAACCCGTCCTGGACCTCTCTCTCTATCCCAGTTCCGGATTCAAGCTTCAAGGTTCCGGATTCAAGCTTCAAGGTTCCGGATTCAAGCTTCAAGGTTCCGGATTCAAGCTTCAAGGTTCCGGATTCAAGCTTCAAGGTTCCGGATTCAAGCTTTAATGTCACATGCAATGCACATGAGAAATAAGAATAGGAAATATGAAGAACGCACAATGTCAGTAAACATACTTTAATATACAAGGTCAGTTCAACACCATGTTAACAATGTGCAGGGATACTGGAGTGTTGTGTAGGGGTAAGGTGAATAGGCTATCTGAATCAGGATACATGATAAACAGGGTAGCAGCAGCTTGTTGGTGAGTGGGTGTGTAGAGTCAGTATACACTGACAGGGCATTCAGAAAGTATTCAGATCCCTTGACTTTTTCCACATTTTGTTACGTTACAGCCTTATTCTAAAATGTATTAAATTAATTGGTTCCCTCAGCATTCTACATACAATACCCTATAATGACAAAATGAAAATAGCTTTTTAGAAATTTTACCAAATGTATTAAAAATAAAACACAGAAATACCTTATTTACATACAGTGCCTTGCGAAAGTATTCGGCCCCCTTGAACTTTGCGACCTTTTGCCACATTTCAGGCTTCAAACATAAAGATATAAAACTGTATTTTTTTGTGAAGAATCAACAACAAGTGGGACACAATCATGAAGTGGAACGACATTTATTGGATATTTCAAACTTTTTTAACAAATCAAAAACTGAAAAATTGGGCGTGCAAAATTATTCAGCCCCTTTACTTTCAGTGCAGCAAACTCTCTCCAGAAGTTCAGTGAGGATCTCTGAATGATCCAATGTTGACCTAAATGACTAATGATGATAAATACAATCCACCTGTGTGTAATCAAGTCTCCGTATAAATGCACCTGCACTGTGATAGTCTCAGAGGTCCGTTAAAAGCGCAGAGAGCATCATGAAGAACAAGGAACACACCAGGCAGGTCCGAGATACTGTTGTGAAGAAGTTTAAAGCTGGATTTGGATACAAAAATATTTCCCAAGCTTTAAACATCCCAAGGAGCACTGTGCAAGCGATAATATTGAAATGGAAGGAGTATCAGACCACTGCAAATCTACCAACAACTGGCCGTCCCTCTAAACTTTCAGCTCATACAAGGAGAAGACTGATCAGAGATGCAGCCAAGAGGCCCATGATCACTCTGGATGAACTGCAGAGATCTACAGCTGAGGTGGGAGACTCTGTCCATAGGACAACAATCAGTCGTATATTGCACAAATCTGGCCTTTATGGAAGAGTGGCAAGAAGAAAGCCATTTCTTAAAGATATCCATAAAAAGTATTGTTTAAAGTTTGCCACAAGCCACCTGGGAGACACACCAAACATGTGGAAGAAGGTGCTCTGGTCAGATGAAACCAAAATTGAACTTTTTGGCAACAATGCAAAACGTTATGTTTGGCGTAAAAGCAACACAGCTGAACACACCATCCCCACTGTCAAACATGGTGGTGGCAGCATCATGGTTTGGGCCTGCTTTTCTTCAGCAGGGACAGGGAAGATGGTTAAAATTGATGGGAAGATGGATGGAGCCAAATACAGGACCATTCTGGAAGAAAACCTGATGGAGTCTGCAAAAGAACTGAGACTGGGACGGAGATTTGTCTTCCAACAAGACAATGATCCAAAACATAAAGCAAAATCTACAATGGAATGGTTCAAAAATAAACATATCCAGGTGTTAGAATGGCCAAGTCAAAGTCCAGACCTGAATCCAATTGAGAATCTGTGGAAAGAACTGAAAACTGCTGTTCACAAATGCTCTCCATCCAACCTCACTGAGCTCGAGCTGTTTTGCAAGGAGGAATGGGAAAAAATGTCAGTCTCTCGATGTGCAAAACTGATAGAGACATACCCCAAGCGACTTACAGCTGTAATCGCAGCAAAAGGTGGCGCTACAAAGTATTAACTTAAGGGGGCTGAATAATTTTGCACGCCCAATTTTTCAGTTTTTGATTTGTTAAAAAAGTTTGAAATATCCAATAAATGTCGTTCCACTTCATGATTGTGTCCCACTTGTTGTTGATTCTTCACAAAAAGATACAGTTTTATATCTTTATGTTTGAAGCCTGAAATGTGGCAAAAGGTCGCAAAGTTCAAGGGGACCGAATACTTTCGCAAGGCACTGTAAGTATTCAGAACTTTTGCTATGAGACTCAAAATTGAGCTCAGGTGCATCCTGTTTCCATTACTCATCCTTGAGATGTTTCTACAACTTGATTGGAGTCCACCTGTGGTAAATTCAATTGATTGGACATGATTTGGAAAGGTCCCACAATTGACAGTTCATATCAGAGCAAAAGGGACGTTCACCAAGCCATGAGGTCGAAGGAATTGTCCGTAGAGCTCAGAGACAGGATTGTGTCGAGGCACAGATCTGGGGAAGGGTACCAAAACAGAGCCTTCAAGAAGGACAACCATCTCTACAGCACTCCATCAATCAGGCCTTTATGTTAGAGTGGCCAGATGGAAGGCACTCCTCAGTAAAAGACACATGACAGCCCACTTGGAGTTTGCCAAAAGATACCTAAAGACTCTCAGACCATAAGAAACAAGATTATCTGTTCTGATGAAACCAAGATTGAACTCTTTGTCCTGATTGCCACACTGATTGCCACGTCTGGAGGAAATCCGGCACCAACCCCATGGTGTTTTTCAGCGGCAGGGACTGGAAGACTAGTGAGGATTGAGGGAAAGATGATCAGAGAGATCCTTGATGAAAACCTGCTCCAGAGCACTCAGGACCTCAGACTGGGGCGAACGTTCACCTTCCAACAAGGCAATGACCCTAAGCACACGGCTAAGACAATGCGGAGTGGATTCGGGACAAGTCTCTGAATGTAATTGAGTGGCCCCACCAGAGCCCGGACTTGAACCCGATCAACATCTCTGGAGAGACCTGAAAATAGCTGTTCAGCGATGCTCCCCATCCAACCTGACAGAGCTTGAGAGGATCTGCAGAGAAGAATGGGAGAAACTCCCCAAATACAGGTGTGCCAAGCTCTGTCAGGTTGGATGGGGAGCGTCGCTGCACAGCTAATTTCAGGTCTCTCCAGAGATGTTAGATCGGTGTTAGCTGTCATCACTGGCAAAGGTGCTTCAACAAAGTACTGAGTAAAGGGTCTGAATACTTATATAAATGTGATAGTTACACTCTTGGCATTCTCTCACCCAGCTTCATGGGGTAGTCACCTGGAATGCATTTCAATAAACAGTTGTGCCTTGTTAAAAGTTAATTTGTGGAATTTGTTTCCTTGTTAATGTGTTTTAGCCAATCAGCTGTGTTGTGACAAGGTAGGGGTGGTATACAGAAGACAGCCTTATTTGGTAAAAGACCAAGTCCATATTATGTCAAGAACAGCTCAAATAAACAAAGAGAAAGACAGTCCATCATTACTTTAAGACATGAAGGTCAGTCAATGCAGACTGTGTGTGTGTGTGTGTGTGTGTGTGTGTGTGTGTGTGTGTGTGTGTGTGTGTGTGTGTGTGTGTGTGTGTGTGTTGGGCTAAGAGAGAGAGGTGAAACACACACCCCATCTGTCCCGCTGACAATTTTGGAAATGCAAAGCAAAGTGTTGCCCTCATCAGAATTTGCATGGGGTGAGGAGAGGAGGTCCTGAAGGTTGTGAGGACAGACGTCTCCTTTGTGTCAGAGAGGCGGTTTTTCCAGGCAAACCAATGTGTCTGTCTGCTGATATGTATGCGTGAGGATACAGGCAAGTTCCAACAAGCCAAGCCCCCGCAGTGATCTCTCTCTGCCTCTCTCTCTGCCTCTCACTCTCTCTGCATCTCTCTCTGTGTCTCTCTCTCTGTCTCCGTCTCTGTCTCCCTCTCTCTCACTCTCTCTCTCTCTCTGTGTCTCTCTCTGTGTGTGTCTCTCTCTGCCTATCACTCTCTCTGCCTCTCTCTCTGTGTCTCTCTCTCTGTCTCCCTCTCTCTCTCTCTGTCTCCCTCTCTCTCTCTCTGTGTGTCTCTCTCTGTGTGTGTCTCTCTCTCTGGCCACATTCACTGTTTGTTTTCTGAGCCATGGTGAAGTCATGCAAATTGAATGACCTCTGTCTCTGCCTCTCTGTCTCTCTGTCTCTCTCTCTCTCTCTCTCTCTCTCTCTCTCTCTCTCTCTCACCCTCCCTTTCCTCAGGGATTTCTCCGGTTTTAGTTCTCTTCCCTCTCTCTTGCTTTCTCTTTATCTATCCATCTTCTCTCTCTCTCGCTCTCTCTCTCGCTCTCTCTCTCACACCTTCCCTCTCCTCAGGGATTTCTCTGGTTTTGTTTCTCTCCTCTCTCTCTTTCTTTCTCTTAATCTCTCCATCTCTCTCTCTCTCTCTCTCTCTCTCTCACCCCTCCCTCTCCTCAGGGATTTCTCTGATTTTAGTTCTCTCCTCTCTCTGTACCAGGGGTGTGAGCTGAGCGCCGGGCTCCTATGTACACACGGATCCTGTCTCTGTCTCTGGCCCCCGGGGGCCCAGAGGCCGTCACAGATTAAAGGTCCATCCAGGGTGTTAGTGTGTGTGTCTGTGTGTGTGTGTGTGTCCAGTAGAGAGTAGAGACAGAGCTTTGCTGATGATCAGTCTTTCAGCTTCAGTTCCAACAACTCACATTCAGTACATCTGGAAAAGTCTCCCGGATAGAATTCTTAGTAGTTGATATTGCATCAATCTGCCAAGTTAGTAAATGGCCACAATGCAGCATTGGAAAGAGAAACATAGTACTGTATGGGCTGAGGAAGAACGAGAGAGAGAGGGCAAGAGAGAGAGAGGAGAGAAAGAGAGGAGCGAGAGAGAGAGGAGAGGAGAGGAGAGGAGAGGAGAGGAGAGGAGAGGAGAGGAGAGGAGAGGAGAGGAGAGGAGAGCACAGTAACCATTCATGTGATCTGGGGTGACGTTCTTTCTCTAGAATAATAGCATCAGTCATGAACCTACGCCAGAGGATATCAGAATCTCACTATAAATAACCAAACATTATATTAATAAGCAGTTCATCTCTATTTCCAAATGACCGTCTCTCTGGATGAGTGGGCCTCCATACTTCACATCATAACATCTACAAATCAAATAGTACCACCTCCTTCCCTGAGAGCTTTAGTTGGAAACAGGGAGCTTTTGCTGTGTGTGTGTGTGTGTGTGTGAGTGTGAGTGTGAGTGTGTGTGTGTGTGTGTGTGTGTGTGTGTGTGTGTGTGTGTGTGTGTGGAAGGCTCCATTCAGTTTCCATGGCTGGCTGGCACCACTATGTTTAACCAATAACACTATGATTTATCCAACAGAACATGGGACAAAAACGTGCTTTTATATTTCCATCAGAAAATACAGAACCCATTTTACCAAGACGCTCTGAGAGGAGGAAAGGTCCAGTCACCTGCATGTCAACTATAACCTGGGTCAGATCCAGTGTGGACGCATACTCTGTGTCTGTGTGTGTGTGTGTGTGTGTGTGTGTGTGTGTGTGTGTGTGTGACCACAAAGTATTACCTCAGCTCAAGGCAACGCAGCATGTCATGTATGACATCTGGATCACTTTAGCCTCAACATCACCCAGTAGTGTTGTTACTACCTCTACACTACTGAACAACACCACCCAGTAGTGCTGTTACTACCTCTACACTACTGAACAACATCACCCAGTAGTGCTGTTACTACCTCTACACTACTGAACAACATCACCCAGTAGTGCTGTTAATACCTCTACACTACTGAACAACATCACCCAGTAGTGCTGTTACTACCTCTACACTACTGAACAACACCCAGTAGTGCTGTTACTACCTCTACACTACTGAACAACATCACCCAGTAGTGCTGTTACTACCTCTACACTACTGAACAACATCACCCAGTAGTGCTGTTACTACCTCTACACTACTGAACAACATCACCCAGTAGTGCTGTTACTACCTCTACACTACTGAACAACATCACCCAGTAGTGCTGTTACTACCTCTACACTACTGAACAACATCACCCAGTACTGCTGTTACTACCTCTACACTACTGAACATCACCCAGTAGTGCTGTTACTACCTCTACACTACTGAACATCATCACCCAGTAGTGCTGTTACTACCTCAACACTACTGAACAACATCACCCAGTAGTGCTGTTACTACCTCTACACTACTGAACATCACCCAGTAGTGCAGTTACTACCTCTACACTACTGAACAACATCACCCAGTAGTGCCTCTTCTCTCTCTCTCTCTCTCTCTCTCCCTCTCTCTCTCTCTCTCTCTCTCTCACTCATTCCTCTCTCTCTCTCTCTCTCTCTCTCTCACTCTCTCTCTCTCTCTCTCTCTCATTCCTCTCTCTCTCTCTCTCTCATTCCTCTCTCACTCAGCAGGTGTGACTCACAGAGTGCTGTTACTACCTCTACACTACTGAACAACATCACCCAGTAGTGCCTCTTCTCTCTCTCTCTCATTCCTCTCTCACTCAGCAGGTATGACTCACAGAGTGTTGTTACTACCTCTACACTACTGAACAACATCACCCAGTAGTGCCTCTCCCCCCCTCTCTCTCTCCCCCCCCCCCTCTCTCTCTCTCTCTCGCTCCCTCTCTCTCTCTCTCTCTCTCATTCCTCTCTCACTCAGCAGGTATGACTCACAGAGTGCTGTGTGCTGTTGACAGATTATTCCTTCTAAGGTTTTCAACCCCATGTATATTACATCAGATATTATATGATTATACATGTATTATTCACTCTTCAGGACTCTGTTGTGTTGACAACAGGCTTCTAGCTGCTCTGTCTGAAGGTCAGGCTTCTAGCTGCTCTGTCTGAAGGTCAGGCTTCTAGCTGCTCTGTCTGAAGGTCAGGCTTCTAGCGGGTCTGTCTGAAGGTCAGGGTTCCAGCGGGTCTGCCTGAAGGTCAGGGATCTAGCTGCTCTGTCTGAAGGTCAGGCTTCTAGCTGATCTGTCTGAAG